>NC_056746.1:1558680301-1558885301 GCF_019279795.1 Protopterus annectens | reverse complement strand
TCTCTCTCTACTACTGGCTGTCTCTCTTCCCCATGTCTATGTGTGTGTATGCTTGAAATATTGTTATATGTTGCCTATATATATATATATATATATATATATATATATATATATATATATATATATACATCTGTGTATCACACTCAGATGCAGATATATCACATATGGGCTAGCTGAGGTTAATTCTGTCTGACAGGTGTGGGTAGAGACAGTTAAGGTGTACTTAGCTGTCTGTATACAAAGTCATCTATGCAAAATACAGTTATATACTCAAATGTGGGTTTAGACATGAGCTGTAATTCTTTAAATGTATGAGCATCCCCAATATGACCTTCTATAGTAAGAGTGGGACTCCATTCCAGAGATAGTTGTACTCCTGTCCGGTGTTTTGTGTGCTACAGCCATACCTGTTAACCTGTAAGTGCAAGAAATCTGGAGAAAGTCTGCCAAAATGGGGGGACAATGACCCAAACATTGGGAGATACTGTAAATATTGCTCTTATTAATGTACAGAGTTGCTAGAGTAACAGGGTTTGCTTTAGCAGGCATCTTCTGATATATATGTTGTCAGACACTGAAATGTGTTACTACTTACTGAAAGATATCCTTAGATCATCACAGTGATTTACCTGGGAAATACAAGATGTATAATGTACAGACCAAAATTGTGAGCCAAACTATAGACATTCTTGCCCAATCCGGCCAGTTGAAAGATGTGGCTACAGCCGATTGGCTGATGAAGCTGTGTAAACAGTCCAGCACCTCAGTGATATACTGGCTGAGGATCTCCTGCTTGTGTGGTATTCTTCTTAACTGAAAAGCCATATCCTGGTGTGGGTACAGAGTGCATTTCACTGAGCAGAGATGCCCATTATATGTGTGGTATATTTCACATAGCACTGTGATTTCCAGCTATGTCAGTGGCAGAGCAGTACAGAGTAATGTGATGAACCACTGACAAACATTTGTTTATAGGTGCATAGGTTGATATGAGGTACTAAGCTATTGGGCCTGAAGCCCTTATAACCCTCACAGATGAGAGTGTAGCCCATGTTAAGACATGTCAGCACACAGAGCCCCTGTCCAGCAGGGACACAGCTGGAATCACAAGACCGTATTTTCTGTTTCCTATGCACTTTTACAGGGAGCACTTCACAAGGGGTATTGAGGCACTCGGCCTGATGTGGACAGGGAGTGTAGGCCACAGATGGGGGAGTCTGTTGGACATGCATCTATCATACCAACAAGCTCTACTGATATCACAGACGAGGTTGATGGTGTGCCTACAGGTTGTTTGAGTGGGCCTTGCCTTCCAGATGTGCAACAGTCCCATCATGGCAGGGTTTAGATTGCTTTGTATGCCAGACAGAAGTCACATCTGAGGAGTCTGTATGGAACTGAGTAGAGGGGCAGTGTTGTTAGCCTATCTGTGTAGGGTAGGTGTTTGGGGTCATGGAATCTGCCAGTGAGGAACCTCTGTGGTCTCTCCAGCTGCTGCATGTGCTTTGTGAGCTGCATGCCAAAGGGGGTGTTGTACAAAATAATTGGCCTTATAAGCTTAGAATACATGGATCTTATGACCTCTTTGTCCCTGGATCAGATACCCTTACTTTTGAGTTGACCCGTCCATGAAGTTTTCTGTACAATGGAAGCAACATGGTGCACAGACTCCAGGTTGCTATCAACCTGGGTGGCCAAATGCCTCAGTACTGATTGTGTATGTAGGACATTGTTGTTAATGTGATAATATATGGGGATGTCAGTTATCCTGACAGGGAAGATGATGCATCTGCAGGCATTCAGCTTGAGGCCATGTGTCTGGCAGCAGACATTTGTTTTGGAGAGACCCTATTGTAGGACATCTACATCACTTTGGGTATTAATGACTGTTCCCAGCTTGCAGTCATCTGCCAACTTGGTCAGCCATAGGCCAGTGTTTTTGGCCTGCACCTTAGCAAAGTATATCCTGTATACCAGAAGCCCCAAGACCAGTCCCTGTGGTATGCCATTCGGGTGTATTGCTTGGGTTGGCTACCCCTATTATGATCATGTGGGTTCTATCAATTAACCAGTTTGCTGCACATCTGGTAACATGTGGATTGCTAATTAGTTGATAAAGTTCATGTACTATGGCCAAGTGGGGAATAGTGTGTAAGGCTTTGGCCAAGTCAAGCTAGCTGGAGTACACCATCTTTCCCTCATCCATGCCTTTGTTGGCTGTCTCAGAGAAGTTATCCAGGGTTCACTGACATACCTCCCCTTGAGAAAGGCAGACTGTGTGGGGTAAAGTATTTGGAGTTTGCCAATGTCCCTGTTAATGAGGTCCATGATGATCCATTGCATGGCCTTGTAGATCAGGCTAGTTAGGCTGATGGGTCTTTAATTTCTCAGATCGGTGAACACTCCATCTTGGTGTACAGGGATGACAGTGGCTGTCCATCACTTGGCTGTGACAAAGGCAGTACTCAGGCTTTGGTTGTGTAGGGTGCATACTGATAATGCCAGTTCATGCCTGGGTTCATGTAGGTTGCAGTCGGGGATTTATTCAGGTCCCATGGAGGCTATCTTCTTGGCTTTGAGAGGGCAGTGATGCCCTGTTCCCTAGTGATAAGGGTTGGGTGGTCAGGTACTAGGAATGTCCTGCTTTCTTCACGGGGGGGGGGGGCAGAGGGGAGACATTTCCACTGAATCTATCAGCAAGTAGATTGGCTATGTCTACAGCATTTGTGTATGTGCTGTCATTGACCACCAGATCTGGGAGCTTCCTTTGGGAATGGAGACCTATGTGAGGAAGGCCTTGTAATTGTTTGTCTTAGATGTGGGCAATTTGGACTTGGAGATGCCTTTAGAGGATTTCAGTGGTGCTCTTATTTGTTTGTTCAGGCTAGGGGTGATTACTTCTAGTTGTGCACCTACATCTTCTTGGTCCTGGACAGCAGTGTCATCCCTTTTGTTACATAGTTCCTTTATTGCAGATATTTGCAGACTGGTTTCATCTCAGGGGGCTGTTCAGCTGTTTAGACCATCCCTCTGGTAGTTGTGCTCAACTTGGGAGCCATTTTCGTTTTACCATGGCTAGAGGGGGGTCAGGAGAGATAGTGATATTGCCAGGGAGGATGGCACTATAGGGGTGCTGCAGTGGTTAATCATGTTGGTTACTGCCAAGTCCAACATATGTATCACATCTTGTGGGAGTATCAAGTAGCTGTCCTAAAGATTTAGCATTGATAAGATGGGGGAATCTCTGTGCATTTCTGTTCTGGCATGGTTGATTTTCCAATCAGTGGTTGGGTAATATAAGTCAGTCAGGATCAGGGTAATGGGTTGAATCTTGATAGATTTGTAGATGGCCAGATAGGTGGGGTGGGTATCCTGAGTCAGATATGTTTGCCTGTAGCTACCTATAATTTGCATAGGGGTCTTGTCATCAGTTGACTGCACTTGAGTGTCTTGTGTTTGTCAGACTGTTTGACCAGCATGGAGGTGTGTGTCTGTCTAATATATCTTTATACTCCACCTTCTTTGGCTTTGCTGCCCACATTTTGGGATCTGGCTGTGTGATAGGATGAGTCATCTGGTAAAGATGGGTTGCTCCTCGCAACCGTGGCCCATGTTTCTGTGAGTGCACAAATGTCACCATCTGCCAGGGTTACAAATACTTGCAACGAGTACATTTTCCTGTTTAGACTCATAGCATTTAGCAGCATGGCCTTTACTTCGCATTTTGTTGAGTGTTATATGTTGGTAGTACTGATACCCATGACTTTCCCTAAATAAGCACTATGGGGGAGGCAAGGGCCTTTGCCAGAGGCCTGAAGGCCAAGTGAGACAGATGCAGGCCATCTCTAGCAAAGCAGCGTGGTCTGTCAGTCATATGTTCCCAGGCTGGCAGGCAGTGGATCCCCCTGGGATGACACTAGTAAGTAAGGCAATGTTTGTAATGAGCCATCATTACAGGTGACGGTAGAATTCTGCTTAAGGCCAGGGACATACCTGCATGGGACACATATTCAGCAAGTTGAATCATGTCTTTCTTCCAATAGTCCAGGGAGGTACATCTGATGTCGTTCACACTGCCATGTACTAGGCCAGAGTGATAACAGTACCTGTTGTAGAGTTACCTTAGTGCATGTGTGATATGGTAGATTCTGGCACCTGACAGACAAGTAAGCATGACTTTCTCCTCATCCAGCCTTCTGAGAGGCACATCTGTGTGTCTCACAAAGAGTCTCCTATGAGTAACATGTTGGGTTTATTGTAAGGCCTTAGTGGTTGCGAGAAACTCATGTGTGGACTATGCATGTTCTATGGTGTGTAGGTTTGTGGAGTTCCCATATGTTTTTGCCTCTGAGGTGTCCTTTGTTTCCGTTTTTGTTTTGTTGATGACCTCCACTTACATGGGTGTGAGTTGTGTAGTTGTGGGTGATGTTTACTGACACCATACCCTGCATGGTACCTATGTTACTGCACGATTTGTTCTGGTGTGCACATTCTCCATTTGTCTGGCCAGTGGTTCACCTTCCCCTTGTGTGTATCTTTTTCTCCTTCTGTAGTCCGGTCACAGACTTTGTCCACAGTGGCTGCTGCTGCTATGTATTTGTATTTCTGGTGTGAGTAGGATAGATGCCATAACAGCAAACACAGGGTTATGGGCTTCACACCTCTGTACCTATTTAGCAGGTTGCCCATCATTGCACCACTACATCTGCTGTGGTCCTCATACGGTGTGTGTCACTATGTTATTATGAGGCTACATGTCTACATGTTGACTCTAACTGTCAGCCTGTCACAGACTGACATCTGGACAGGCCCATAAATGACAGTCAGACACAGGCCCATATATGGGCACAGAGTGTTAATAATGTTCTGCCGAACATAGACAGTTGGGAGACAAGTTTGGTACTTGCTTGCTTTTTCTTATGGGTATGAGGTCTGCTTCTCCACTGTCTGCCACTGATGTTTTGACATGAACCTGTTTTGCTAATAATTTGGCAGGCAAATGCAATATTAGGACAAGCATAACAGATGTATGCGGCATACCTCTGGTCCTTCTGTGACAGCCTGTCATTCCAGGCATATGGATGGTGGCCAGTGAATTTGTTGTCAGTACTGACACAGTAAGGCAGCAGCCATTTATAACCTGACAATGCACTAACTTTCAGGTATCGGCTGTTGTACTACATACTATACCTCTCAACCTCTTAGAGCCAGAAATCTGGAGAAAGCCATAAATAATTGGATGACAAAGGGCCAAAAATAGGGACAGGTGTTAAATATTGTCCTTACAAACTTAGACAGCTACTACAACAACAGGTTTTGTATTAGCATCCATTTTTCTAAAGGGCATGAAGTCTGAAACTAAAATCTGTTCATTATTTTCTGACTTTAGCCTTTAATGATTTGGCAATGATTTGCCAGAAAACCACAATTTCATGACAAACAGCAAAATTATGATGCAAAACTCTGGAAATTCTGCACAAATCTGAACAGTTGAAAGCTCTGCTAGGCACTGCATAGGTTACTCTGAGCTGTGTCTGTCCATATGAGTGGTCCCCTGTCTTTGACTTGTCCATCTTTCCTGCAGTAATGGATATTGACTTCTGGACAGTGTGTACAGATTTTACGGTAAGTGTAGCTGACATTGAAAATAGTTGACACAGAAAGTCTTGGAACATGGACCCTGTCAACCACAGTACTGTATCTAGGCCAGTAAGCAACAACAGCCAAGAGTAAAGGCTGCCCACTTCCTGACAGTATTAATCATGCATATACATAGCTCATTGTTCCCTGCATATTGTGGATGTGCAACAAGTTATGAAATTGATTGGGATAATCCTGGGAATGTGTGCTCTGCTGCTATTACCTTAAAAACATACATTTACTGCATTTCTATGGGGACACGTGTGTGTTGGGGGGCATACCTGTCAACTGTACACATTTTCAGAGACTATGCAGGTGTTGGCTTTACTTTTTGACTCCATTTAGCATAGTGTTGTGCCTATCTTGGAGAATACTGGCATATCACTAAAGGCTGAAGGTTAAGATGTAATGGCAGACATTTGAGTTTCAGACTGCCTCCCCTTCAGAGACTTCATGCAACTGCAAGACCTGCTGTGATATCACTGTGTAAGTCTGTAAGAGGAGAGAGAGCCTTTATTGGTTCAATAAATCTGTTTTGTGCCAGAGACTGTTTGCTACTTTATTGGAGGTCCATTGAGGTGTGGAGGACTTATTAGTGATTTGTAGTTCATTTCCTTTATTCTGCTATTTTTTCTCTATTTCCACCATGTTTAAGCCCCACGGCATGCCGCACAAACTGTTTTAGCTAGTGTAAAGGTTGCTGAGCAGAAAAGGCCCTCCACTGGACATGAACACGGTTATCATTTCTTAAACAAGCTAAGCAAAGCTAAGCAGCCTCACACACACACCCTTGCTTAGCTGCGCTTAGCTGAGTTCAAATAGGAGCCACAGAGCTCCAATGTGCTTACACCAAGCATTACACACACCCTTTTCATGTCTTCTGTTTACACCACCACATTATAGCTCTTACACGGTTAGGTACCCATGGACACAGTCTCCCATTTTGCTAATCAGCAAATGTAGCTCATTTACATACCCCTACTGGCTTATACCCTAGTTACTCCACTACACTGAAGCCTATGTCCTTAGCCACCGTTGTTACCTGTTATTGTTATGAGTCTGCATGCTGCCCACTATAATAGCAAATTTCATGCTTCACATTTTATTGACTTTTTAATGATCTTTTTTTTGATTTCTGCACAATTGCATTTGTGCACCGCTGTGATCCACTTAAACATCCGAAAATGGCCAAAAAAACTTTTGATTTTTGCAAATTTAAAACACTTTAACATGACAATGGCCATAATTTTGGTCTCTGGCATGCCTATTAATCATAATACATGCTTTACTTTGAGCTATCATGCCCCTGTTTTGATTTCTGCAGAAATGTATATTGTTACTAACCAAATACATTGCTGCTGTGGACAAGCCTCTGACACGGATGCCTGTCTGCTTGCTGGATTTCAAATTCACCTCATGTGCATGTTTTTCACCAGCAAATGAGGCAATTTGCATTATTCCATCTTATCCATGTTAGAATAGTGCTGGAGGCTTGTGCATGCCCCCAGCCTTGTTTACTGGATCGCACAATCTCCAAACTCCATGTTCAAGACGTGCCACTATGCTTACATGGAGATTAGCTCCATGTAAGCTTTATTAAAATCTTGGGGATTATTTAAAAAAGGTAAGCAATTTCTTTCTTAAATAATGTCATTATATAATCACAGTAACTGTCTCACGGGTATGGGCATATGAGGATTTACCCACTGTTAGCTTTGTTTAATCACTCGGGCTTCTCCCTTGTGATCAAACCATACCAACCATGGGAAAATCCTCATATTCCCACACCCACTCATTGGTTATTATGTAAATGATTTAAACCATTCTGGTACACAGAATGGATCAAATCATTAAATTCAGCTTGTCCAAGATGTTTCTGAATCTGTGTGCAAGTATTTTCTTAAGCTGGCAAATAAGAATACTCATATTTTAAGAATGAGTGGCCATCCATGATGATTGCGAAAACAGGCTGCAGCAAAAGCCCAACAATTACTTTAATATTTCTGAATAAGGAAAAATTCCCATTTTGATTATCTCTTTGTTGCATTATTAATTGTGATGCTACATTTGTACATCTGTTAAAGTACAACTAAAATGCATTACTAAGATCAGAGTTAATTGTTCCTGAAACCACATCTAGAACTGCTTTCCAAAGTAAATTGTGCTTCAAGAAACAGGTTTTCCTCAAACTGGTGCTATTTCTCTAACCAGGAACTTTAAGTAAGGGTATCTGTTAAGTCCTAAATGCAGGTAGAAGTGAGTACAGGAACCATAGTGAACTTGGTCACTAGGGAAAAACAAAACTGTATCTACTCACTATGCATTTTGCTGGAGGAGCTCAGGTAAATCCTGTCCATCCATGGTTCCTCTCTTGGCCCTGGATGTTCTACTGGAGGTCCTTCTTAATGTTTTCTTGGAAGATGCAGGGATTTTTCTTGTCCAGCTGTGATAAAAGAAATTTTAATTCTCAGAATGGTGCAATAAAAACACACAGGTACTCAGTTCTTGTTCTTAAAGTTCTTTATTGGCAGATGAGCTCTGCTTAGTAGACTGAAAATAACTAGGAAGTTAAAACATGTATTTGATGTGGTGACAAGCACTGAAACCACTCACTTGGAAAACAGTACACCCAAATAACCCCATTGTTTAAGATAATCAACTCTGATAGTGCCACAGTGATCTTGGATAGGACTGCTTTTAATGAAAACATTCTATTGAGTACTGTTCATACAAATGTGTTTAAGGACTGAAGAGTTAAACAGTCACATTGTATGAAATTGGCTGCCTTACCTTGGGGGGAAAAACAAATTTTGTAGTAAGTGAACATAGTAGAGGTTTAGGATGTTTGTATCAGACTAAGTTCAGAATTAACTGTCAGGTTTGAGTTTTATATTCACAATCCCCATAACATCATACTCTAACAGCAGTAATGTCTCGATTGTTTGGACTGGCTGTGGTAGATGACCAAACTTAGAATATGGCAGTTATCTGGTCTACTGAGAGTAAAGTATTATAACAATGTGGTTGAACAGATGCAGAAGAGAGTTATGAAGATAATTGTTAACATACAATATCTTATAAAGATGAAATGAACATCTGATACCATTTTTGTTTCATATAATCATTTAGGAGGAGACATAATTTTAACAATGAAATAATTTCAGGATGACTAAAGGAAAGCACTGATCTAGCTATCACTGAAAATGAAAATAAACTCAAGGACCAAGATATATATATGATAGGTATTACTATTTACACTGTGAAAAAATAAATGGCTCATAAAATCTAAAATTCTGTTAAGCTAAGAGGAGACTTGAATTTAAATTTATTTAACATGGAATTAAATGATTTTGTTGGGCCAGATTTTAGAAGCACTGACTGACTTATTTAACTTTCAGAAATCTTCCCACTGCCCATATCCTTATGCCATGTCATATGTTCTTCTGATGTCACTGCACTTAGAATCACAGTTAGAGGAAAAAAAGCAAACCTGAGTATATAGGCAACCCAAGTGGTAATTTAAAATCAACCATCGGTTAATAGAACCAAAGATTACAGGAATAGGAGTATTTCAAGCTCTCTCTCTCTCTCTCTCTCTCTGGTTCTCCATCTGATGGCTAGAGAAGACATTTTGGGGGCGTAAGGGAACTTAAGAAGTTGATATGTAGTCAGAGAAATGGATAAAGACCATGAGGAAAAATAATACCAAACCCCAACAAATGCTCAAAAAATTACTTTAGTTAGTTACTTGATATCTGGATAACAGTATCAATCCAATAGGGTAAATTTCTGACACCCTCCAGACAATATAATAATACAGCATTAAAACAATATAAACATTAGAAATAATATAAAACTATTAAATGGAAGTAAAACACTAAAGTTCTACAAAAATAGGAGTCAGCATAAGACACAATAAAAAAACAGAAAAATTGCCTTATATGCTAAAACAAATGGTATTAGCAAGGTACATTTCATGAAATAAAGACTCAAAAAGTTACATAGTATACAATGAAACTTTATTTAAATAGGTCTCTTAAGTAGCTCCATATTATTGTTCAGAACAGTTACATGTAGTCTAATTCTGAAGAAATTCAATGTTTGCCATAGTGTTTTGTCTTCACTGCTTGCTAATGTCACACTATGACTGCTTCAAAATGTAGATGCAGTAGAAAAAATACTGTACCATTCACCTAATGGGTTCATAGGTAAGCACTAGGTTAGCTGTCCTTCTGAGCCATTTTATGCCTAGCCAATTTCCGTTTTGTGCTCAAATTAACCCATCTCATTTGGTTAGAAATTGGCCTTACCCATCCCATAGTTGAGATTTGTATATTACTTTTAATGAGAATAACTGGGATCATACCATAGATAATTGGAGGGGGACCTATGCATGGGATAAAACATTTAAGAGCTGCCTCTGTCCATTAGTAATAGTACAGGTGCCAATTCTGGGGTAGATTTTCTTATTCCTAATCTCCTTACTCATCAAAGTCCTGCAATTCTCTGTTCATATGGTATATAAGCCTGAAGAATGTATTCAGCAAATCTCTGAGACTTTGATTTCTTCCTGATTTTGTAGGTAAGATGTTATAAATGGATACACATAGCTAGTGCTGCGTTCTTCAAATATTAGGGACTAATGCATTCTGTACAACACATTGCAGTGCATATGTCCTAATACAATTTAATATCTTTCTGAAATCAGAATCTATATTTTGAATCACAGTGTTATGGGAATGACTATCTAAATGAACACATTTAATATCTGTTATCTCTAGTACAGTAACTTGCAGGATTTAAATATTTAGTTATAGGGTACAGGAGTTAAACCATCTTTGTTTGATGGTTCGTGGAGGCAGAGTCCTTTCACATAATATCAGAATATTGTTGTCAGTGTTGCCAATATATTTAGTCTAGAAATTATATTATTTCATATTTAAATAATGTATCGTATGACTCTGCAATAAGAAATCTCCATCTGTCTGGGAAGGTAATGATGAAATGATAGTTACTGCTCCTTACTGCTTAATTGGATAACAGTACCAGTAAGTCACTCACATTACAATATGGTACAGTGTTTTACATAACAAAATGATAATTGTAGGTCCATACAGACTCAAAGGTTCATAACTACTATGCTGTTCTGCAGGTAGGTGCTATTTGGTTCACTAACAGTCCATTCTAAAAAGAACCAAAGTCAGCTGCAGCTGCTGTCAGAAAACATAGGTTTGCTGTTGTTTTGATTAATTCCTAATATATTTGCAACCCATGCTTTGATCCTAGCAAAGTCCTAGGTATGTTCCAGTGACATGGTAAGGGTCCCCCATAGTAAATACCACACTATCAGTAGGAAAGATACTTTCAAATTCTCAAACATCCATGTATAATTTATTGATTAAAACTAAAGGTTGTATTCAGAAGCATTAAGTGGACATGTTAAAGTTATCAGTGATATCCGTGAATGAGTGCAGCTAAGCCATGATTCAGAGGCCATTTGTGCTAATGTGCAATGGCCATGAATAACAATTAAATATTGAGTACATAATGAGATGTAAATGAGGAATTATATAACTTAGCATATGCTAATGAAGTATTCTATTCCATATTTGAGATTCATAGTGGAATTTTCCCACTTTTCTGCACATCCACAGATACGTTATATAAAGAGGACTCAAAGCAATCCTGTCTTCTTTGCAATCCATGAAAATGTTGTTACTGGCTGATTGCCTTACTATTTCCTATTGTGAGCTGCTTGTCTTGGCTGATACAAAACTACTTATTGCCCAGTTGTGCTCACTGGCCAAGAAAGTGGAGATATATGCAGGGGATAACTCATTATAACTTTGTTAATCATGAGATACTTGATAGGTTCAGAGTGAACATGGGGATTATAAAATTAGTGTGTATGACTCCCATGGGGGTACTGGAGTAATGCTTGCACTTCCTATCCCTGTGGATATTAAGGTATGTATAGCCCTCATTATACTTGCCTTGGTGACCTTCCAGAGACAGACTAGTGACATTTTGAGTATCTCACAGGCTTTTGCCTCTAGAATATTGTAACATTTCCTGGATGTACTCTTGATATATGTGGATCATTGCATCTATTTCCTGGTGTCACCTAAAGAATAAGCCAGGACTAGTTGTGCCTTTTATTGGGTGGTATGTTTCCCTCAGGTACTCAGTATGAAAGATTGCACCCATGTTGCAGTTAGGGCCCCTTCTGGTCCATGGCATGAGCAGTACCACAATAGGAAGAGCCATCATTCCATCAATTGCCAGGTAATTTGTGATAAATGTGGGTGCATCATCAGTGACTCTGCCTGGCATCTTGGCAGTGCACATGAGATTCCCTTATCTAGTACAGTAGCTCACTTAACTGCATCTCCCTACATGGTAGGATGCCAAGTGGTCATCTTGTTAGTAAGTTAAAAACAGTCTTTTTTCCTTTAACTGTTGTATTTAAGTAGTTAGTCATGGTAAAGTGTATTGCTGAATACTAAACCACTTTTTCTTTGCTTTGTCTCCCCCTTTTCTCTCTTTCTCTCTGTCTTTTTTTTTCTTTCAGGTGATGCTTGATAACCACTAGAGCCATGGCTCATGAGACCAGTGAGAAATGCAAGTGGAGCTGCAGACGAGACCTAAAACAACCCTGTACCATACCTATACTGTCATTCAGAGGGTGTTTAGTATCTTGACAAGTCATTTTAGGTGCCTGAGTGAGTCTGGGTAGTCTTTCAATATGACCCTGCTACTGCTTGTAGGATGTTTAGTGTATGTTGCATTCTGTACAACATGATCATGCACCAGTATAGTGGTGAAATGCCCCATGCTATCACTGCAGCTCCCAGATCCAATCCCACTATGACTAATGGTGATCATCTGGCAGCAGTAAAGGACTCCATGTGGAAGGCTCATGCACAGCATATGGCTCCATGGGTAAAGAGGTAGCATCTGCTCCAGAACTGTGGACCATGACATTCAGCTTAGTGTTTCCTTTCTTGTAAAAAAAACATAGAATATAATTGATACATGCAATGATATCTGTAGGCTATGCTGTTTGGTGCATGGTTTATTGTTCATGTTCTTCAGACATCCCTTCTCATCTTTACAGTTTTTTTTTCAGAACATTTACTGATATTATTGTTTGTAAAAGTCATGCTTGAGTGCTAACTGACTGTTGTTTAGTGATATTGTAAGGCATCATATAAGGAATGATCACATTTCTAACTGTTTTGCACAATCCATTCTAGTGGGGTGGAAACAAGTATGCAAGCACTGAATGTCCTATAGTGGTATAATTAGTAAAAAAGTGTTACTTTAGTTTTTATCTTGACTTCATACCTTGCAAATGAAAGAAAAATCATTGTGCTGTTTTTTATATTATGCAATGTTTTTCTCAGTTTAAAAGTATGTGTTGTCTGTTGAGATATTGCACATTGCAAAGAAAGTACTATAATATGCCATGAATACCTTGTGGAATTAATTGCTAAAAGCAATTGGGCTGCATTTTCATTTCATAAACCTGTGTTTTAACATACTTGTATTTCTAATTCTTTTTAAGAGAGTCATGATTGTGTGTGTGCATGTGCAGTTCATAGGTTCATATGTGTTTAATAGGGTAATGGTCACAAAGGCCTTTTTAAGTCTTGCCATGCATCACAAATTTTATTTATTTATTTTTATTTATTTTTGGACTGTTTTCCATGCGGCCGGGTCAGGGGACAGCAAATTATCCACAGAAAAGCGAAGTAGAAACAAGTCACACAATGAAGAGTACACACAAAGAATTAAATGAAGAAAAGCAAAATGGTTAGTAAAAAATATAAATGAATTAAGGTGCAAATAAAAATATATAGGAGAAAGTATTAACTTTATATTAGCATTTACTTATATTTTATAGTAAGGGAATTATATTTAGAAAATGAAATAGCAATAGTAAAAAAATATATATATAAAAAGTAAATTAATCAAATTTGAGCTTTGTTATTAAAATGAGAGTGGTATAACAGAAGTAGTTTGAGCTAGTTCTTCAGAAGGAGAGTAGGAGGAGAGGAGAAGAGTAAAGTCAAGCCCATGAATCAATCAGATTAGTCATGATCATGCATGGGGTGTTTTTTGTTTTTTTTTAGTTTTTTGAGTTTTTTGTTTAAAGAGGGTGGTGAGAAACGAGTAAGTTAGAAGCCCAGGGTTCCATTGTTTACCTATGGTGTTTAAAAAGTGAAGAATTGCTGCAATGTTATTGGACTTAGTTAGCTTTATTAGAGGCATGCAGAGGAGCACAGTGAATTTAATAGAGAGATTATGAGATCAGAAAGAGTGGGGGTATTTTTTTTGCGGTTGGTGAACCTGTGAATAAATAAAGGTAAGTTAGTAGTGTAAGTTATTTTCAGTGGTTCTCAGTTTTAGGATTGTTAGTAGATTATGACAGTGGTGAGTTCTGGATGGATTTGAACAAAATCTAGCATGCTATAATGTGCCAGTTTAGTTTAGTAAGTTTTTTTTTTTTTTAAGTTAGTGTGTATGGTGGAGGCATAAAGAAGAGAGGAATAAGAGATTGAGTGAGTGTAATTTTAGCCTGTGGAGGAGATAAGTTTTTAATTCTAAATAAGGGCCAAGTTTTTTTTTTTATTTTTTTTTTTTGATAGTGTTATTAATGTGGTTATCAAAAGTGAGGTTATTGTCACCTAACAGTTTTGTAACAGTTTTGTGGTAGAGTCAGGGACTATGTGTGTACCATTATTAGAGGTAATAGAGAAGTCTAACAAGTTCTGGTGCCCTTGGTAAGTATACGCAGGGGCTTGGGAGATGAAACATTTGCAAGCAGGGGTCTGGGAGAAGAATCATTTATAGGCTGCCTATGTCCATTAGAGACACAGGTGCCAAAGAAGGAGTGAATTTCCTGTTCCCCATCCAGTTGTCTAAGTTACACTTGCATTGGATTAGGGTGGAACTCTGCTTCATATGGATGGAGAGCCTGTTCTGGAGAATGGGTAGTCAGTGGGATACATACATGTCTCTCCAGTTGGTCCTATTTATATCACAGGCAAAGTTTAAGTCTTTAGAATGAGTAATTCTTGTGCTATTTGTTTTGTGGACATGCAGGAGCTCCATCAGAGTGGGGTCTGACAATGTCTTGTATGCCAGGCATAAATCTCCCCTCAACAGCCTGTAGGAGACAGAATACAGGCCTGCTCCTGACTTGGGAAGATGAGAAGATGCCATTTCAAAGTATGACAGAACATTACATTACTTTGCAGGAAGAACTAAACATGATTGTGCTCATAGTAAAGGACCATGTGCAGAAAATTCAGGAGAGGTAACAATGAGACAGTAATAAGAATGCTGGACAAAGAGACTTCAAACAGAGGATACAGTATTAATTCCCTCTACAGAGAACACACTTCTGACTAAGTAGCAAAGCCCATTTGATGTTATAGAAAGGGTAAATCCAGTGAACTGCATTAGACAACCAGGAAAGAAAAGAAGGAGCAAATATATCAGTTTACTATATTAAAGTTATCTAATGAAAGAGAAAGTGCCATGGTTAGCTTGAAAGTTGAAATTAATTTACAGCCAACCAGAGAATCTTTGCCTGATGTTACAGTTACAGGAATCTTTGTCAAAAGTATAAAAGCAGAAAATAAGAGAATTTCTATTAAGAAATAAAGGAGTGTTATCAGAAATGCCTGGATGAACTAGACTTATAGAACATAATGGAGAAATAACACCTGAAGTAAAGGTTAGACTGAGACCTTACAGAGTATCAGACTCACAGGAAAAAATAGTAACATGAGTTGTTCAAAGGATACTCAAATTAGGGGAGTGACAGAAGGATCCCAGAGTGGCTGGAGTAGCCCAGTAGTGCTAGTTCCTAAATGTGACTGCATTTCCAGATTATCTAATGACATTAGAAAACTATTATTTACAATCATATAGAAAATTTATGAAAAGCAAGATACTTAACAATGTTAGACTTGACAACTGTGTATTGGCAGACACCACTTTACCTGTTTTCTAAAGAATAAAAATAGCTTTTGCAACCCCTGAAAGTTTATTTATTTTAACACTGCTACAGACTGGCCTATATGGACATAGACACCTTCCAGAGACTGAAGGTAAAGTACTAACCTCACCCCCACTCACAATTTGCCCCATACCTAGATGCTGTGGTCATCCATTCAGAGGACTGGGAGTCTCATTTATCAGAAGTGTAGACTGAGTTAGAATTGATAAGACAGGAATGCATGACTGTAAATGCTGAAAAAAATATGTTGAGCATGGTAGAAGCCAAATGTTTGGGATAATGGATAAGAACAGGAGGCAGTAAAACCACAACTAGAAAGGGTAATAGCTATTAAAAAAATGACCAATACCCTACGCTAAAAGACACATGAAGACCTTTCCTGTACTAACTGGGTACTTCAGAAAGTCTCTACCTAATTTTGCAACTTTTGCCTGACTTTGATAGATCTCATAAAAGGAAAAGCTCCTACCAAATTACAATGGTTCCCTGAGGCAAAAAGATCATTAATTGAAATGAAGTCCATTATGTTCTGAACCACTTTTCAAGGTTTTACTGAATAAATTACTTTGTAAATGTATACATCAAAGGTAAGTTTGGGAGCAGTTCTATGTCAAAGAAATGAGGAACGACACTTGTGCTGTATCTTTCAGAAATTAAGCAATGCTAAAAACAGCATTCATAAATAGCAATGGAATGTCTGGCTGCACAGCTGGCCTTCTTTCAGTTAAAGTATTACCTCTTAGGTAGAAACTGTATTCTGGTCAACAATCATACCACATCGTTATGGCTGGCAATGCAAAATCATGCCACAGAAAACAGTCATTGCAGACTTTTAAATATAGTCCCACTCATAGATCCAGGTTAGCTAATAGGCATGCGTATTGTCTAGGTCTTAAGTTCCATCAGTATAAATCCAAAACTGATGGTTTTGTCCTGGATGCATGGTAGTTGAGACATCTTGTGTATCAAAAAGGTAGAATGTGACTTTAAATGCAGATTGCATTTTAACATTCTCACAAAAATAGCCATAAATTTATGGTATTAAGCAAATTAATGATTGCTAATTACATTTGTATAAAAGATGTAACCTGGAGGCACATTAGTGAGAAGTTGGTTCTTCAGCTGAAGGTTCACTGGGGATCAAAGAAGGTCTCTGACCTTAGCTTCTAATTTTCTGGAAGTGGATGGTCCAGTCATAAATTATTGTGTATATAGCTTGAGGCAAGATCAGGTGATTTTTTTTTCTTTTTTGAGGTAAAGGTTAAGCAATGGCTTAACAAGGCCTGCAACTGTTGTTTGTTTGTTTGGCAGACTTTTGCTGGAAAAGCTGTATCTGACTGCACAGGTATGGTGCAGACACATCCAAGGACTGTGATCTTACATAGAATGTACTATATATCTATATTATACATAAACCTGTTTATGCCATTTTTGCCTTTAGGGTCTTTTAAACAGTTCTAAAGATAGGAGACTGATTTTTTACTTTGAAAATGTGCTCAAAATATATGGGTTTTTCTTTGTTTTGTTGAAACATACAGATCACATATCACTAACCATATCACTTTAGTTATTGGCAAGCTCCTAGTCCAAAAAGACTGTGTACCAAATCTTGCATACCTTTTGCTATAACAACTATCCAAATTGGGCTTAAAGCCAGTCAAATAATATCTGTGACTTATATACACCAAAGCAAAGAGTTTCTAGCTATATAGTCCTGGTAGAAAAGCATGAAATCATTATTTTTGTTTTACTGATGATCTTATCAGGTTAAGTTATTTTTAGTTATCATTCAAACCAAGAATATATAAACTGAAGCCTTATGTACATTCATAAGGCCATCTTTTATCATCTTATAGCAAAGGAAAAAGAGACAGAGGTTTTCTAGCCTCTGGTGGTATTTTAGTCATTGTATATTAGTAAATCTTTAGTAATTGTCTCTTGAATGCCTTCAGTTTTCAGTATATAGTTTCTCATCTCTTGATGCAAAACGCAAGTTACAGTATTCAAATCTGTTTTGTAATAAACCATAATGTAAACATAAGATGATGTTAAGAGATCCAAATTTCCGATACCTGTGCATATAGTTTATCATTTTGAAATGAGTGTTTTTCCACCTTTGCTCCAAAACTTTTGTAGGTGTCTATTGTTTCGAAATGTTCTAATCCCTCACATTGTCAATTAAATCTTTCTGTATGGAAAGGTCTTGCATTTAGCTTTTTATGATATTAAGGCTCATATGACATGCTACTGCCCACACTGTCACTCTGAGGACACCCTTGAGGTCCTGTGTATCATAAAGGCCAGAGTTAACCTTGCATTTTCTTAATATGATCTGCATGTCTGCTGGTCTATTATCACTTGTAGCATACAGTAATTACTTGTTAAATAAAAAAGAGAACAGTGTTGAGCCTTGTGGAACTCTTTCGCAAATGCTGTCCCACCTGTTACAACGTTTGTCAACCTCAGTGCACTATTGTCTTCCATTAAGCCCCATCACTATTCAGCAATCTAAAAGTTCACATAGTTGTAGACTCTGAAGGGTACAGTATTACATAGATGCCTATGATGAAAGTTATGGAAAGTATAAGGCATATCAATATGGAACCCCCTATTTAAAGCACTAACAGTATTATTATAGAACTGGTTTTCTGTGCTGGTTAATCTCCCTGAGCAACATGCATGTTTAATCAAAATCTATTCTAAATGTTCAAAGTGCTCATTTCCTTCTGTGGAGTCTCTCCATTATTTTACTAACATTATATCAATAGCTTATCTGCTGGTAAATTTTGAGATAATTCCTATACCTTTTTCTAAAGCAGTTTTATCAATACCTTCTTCTATTCTGTTGTAATTAAATTACTATTGAATAACTTTTATATCTCTGTTTGACATACTACCACGATATGAAGCTTTCCTGATTATAAAATAAAATAGATATATTGCTTATAGAACAATAGAGTATTAGACTAGGTGTGCTTTGTTAGGTGGACTGTGCATTGATTTAACACTAGACACAAAGTCAAACTAAATGGGTTTTTAGACACTTTCAAAACACTTAGAATAGTTTGACTCTTTGCCATTGCATTTTAATATATTGGACTGCATATTTTCAGAAGCAAGGGAGTTTAGTGTGCAGGATGATATACCAGCTGTGCGGCCCTATTCCTTCCTACAACACATATCTTCTGTGCCACAGTCACCCAGCTACTTATTGCTTACAATGCTCTTAAGGCAATCTCACACTGAAATCCACAAATATGAATGCACATTTCTACATGTATCATACTCACACACACACACACACACACACACACACACACACACACACACACACACACACACACGTGTGCATGCACATACATACACACACACACTCACATGTACATAGACATATACACACACATGCACATGCACACAGACACATTCGCACACAGACATGTGCACAGACACACTCACAGTTTATGCACACATCTACAATGTACAAAACTCATAGAATGCACCTATGCTGTGGTAGCAGGTCCTATTTGAAATGTGTTTTGAAACCTGCAATTTGACTATGGTCCTTTGAGACAAGAGACCCCTACTTTAGTGTAACTTTCGTGGTCTATGAGAGTGGTCTAAGCTCTGTTATAAGGATGGCTGCAAGAGTTTTTGAGCACAAAAGATGCATTAGTATAAAATTAGTTATAAACTGTCAGTAGCAACAAAGTTAAATAAATCTTAATAGGAAAGATACCATCAACTAAACAACCCCAGTTTCACAATAAGAAAATCCAAGAATTGTGTGTCACCATATGCCCCAGAAATAATACAAATGTGTGTTACATAATTAGATTGGAAGAGAGAAAATAAAAGCAGGAAAAAAGTTAGTGGAAAGGGAAACAAACTGTTTGGGGAGTGTATTATAACTTTTGTCTTTATTTCATTTATAATGCATTTAACTGAACTCTAATAAATCTGGCATTGTTCACTCACATGACACAAAAATGGGTAAGTCCACATTTTTTACTGGTGTGTTAAACACAAAAATTGCATGGTAAATGGAGTACTGGTGTCAAGCCATGTTTCCTCAGAAAAAGAGCATGGAATAAAGTTGGACTCATTGAAAAGAATGGAATCTCTTTGTTGCAGTACCCTGAAGAGATGGAATACAGTCAAGAATAAATCTACTCGGGGTGTGGCCAGGATGCTGACAGGCTAGCAGCAGATTTCTCCTGCTCTGCTATTCTATTTTATTTTTGACAGGAAATTTTATTTCTAAGTTATCCTAATTGTTTTTTTAATCAAATATTACTATTTTGAGTTATTCTGAAGGTTAATATCAAAACATTATCTTCATATACTAATATTTTCCTGTCAAATTTTTGTCAAGAAAATTTCTTCATTTATAATCCAGAATAAGTCACACAAAACCAAGCTCTCAGGACTCATCTTTGAAAAAGGAACTTCAGTCAGTTCTTATCAACATACAAGACTTTTCCTTGAATTGGGTATAATGGATACAAAGTTAGACAATTTTAAAGACAAAAGTTCAAAACAAATGGACCAAATACAGGAGTCTTTAAACCAGTAGAAAATACAGATTTTGGGATTGGGGGATGCTTTAATTAACATGGAAGGGAGATTGTCTGAAGAAGAAAACAGCACTGAATTCTTACTGTAACAAAATACTGTACTCCTGAACAAAATAGATGACCTAGAAAATAGGTTCCAGAGTAACAACATTCATATCTTTGGTTTACCTGAAAATATTGAAGGGGAAAGAATGACAAACTTTTTGACATCCTGGCTCCCGAAAATGCTCGACTTATCTCAGGCTATGTCATTTGGCATTGAGAGAGCACACAGATCTTTAGTTGTCTTCCCTTCTAAAAACAACTCATCTCGGAGATCCACTATTGTGAGATTTTTCTCTTCACAAGACAAAAACTAATTTTAAAAACAACCTGGACAAAATCTTCTATCAAGTTAGAGGATAATGTAAAATATTTTACAGTGATTATTCGAATGCTGTGCTATCCAAAAGGAAATGCTTCTTACCTCTACTAAAAGAACTTAAAAAAGACATATCAAAGTACAGTTGGTTTTATCAGCCAGACTTAAGATATTTATTTCAGATAAAACCAAAACCTTTGCAAACATGGACAATGATATGACATTCTTGAAATAAAAAAAGTAATAGAACCAATAGAGGATATGGACTGGAATGGTAGTTCCCTAAAAAGACAAGTTGAAAGAAATAATTGGAAGAGTAATGAAAGAAAAAAGAAGTTAAAAGAAATTGACTCATTTTTCAATCAAATTTTTTTGGTAATCTAGCATACAACTTTGTTTGCTCAATAATAATTCCATATGTTTCTCTTTTAACATGTTTTATAATCAAATAGAAACCTGGATGCATTTTTCATTAAGGTAATTTAATTATTTAACATTTAATTTTTCTCTCTTCTCTAGTTTAATCATCCTGTAATAATTAATGAATTAATAATTATTTTATTATTAAATAATTTAAATGTTTTCTTCTAATTAATGTCAGTTATACATACATGTTTCCTATATATATATATATATATATATATATATATATATATATATATATATATATATATATATCTAGGGTCTATATTATATATTTGAAGCTTTATAATTTCGAAGCACATATGTTTGACAACATATGAGTGAAACTTGAATCTTTTAATATATAATAAAAACGTAAAAAGAAACACTTACCTTAATACTCTGAGCGCGGGTCAATCTTCACACCCCCCTACTTAAATATACCAACTCCAAGACTGCACTTCAGTGCAGAAAGGGGAAATTTTCCCATTATATGTGTATGGAGCCATTGCCTTTCACCTTCAAACTTTTCAAAGTTTTCAATCATATGGTGTTGACCATATGACATTCAAACTTTGAAATTTAATAGGGACCCTATATATATATATATATATATATATATATATATATATATATATATATATATATATATATATTTTGTCTCCCTTTCTCTCTCTCTTAGTCTAAAGTGATATTATTTTAATTCACTTTGTTGATTAGTAAGTATGTTCCATATTTATTTCTAAACTAATGAGGTGGGATGGTTGGGAAGAAAAGGAAGTAAATGATATAGATATGTTTAATGATGTTTCTCGCTTTATCCCTTTTTTTATATTTTTATATATGGTTATTCCATACGATAAGTGTGTTGTGTGACTAAGTCTATTAAAAATGTTCTATTTTATTATTTTTGATGATCTTTTATTGGATGTGGATTACTTATATTTAAATCGTATTTTCCTCTTTTATTTTTTTTTGTGAAGTTGTCTGGGTGATGTGGGTTGCCTGTAATGTCTAGTGATGAGGATTACCTTGAGTATTTCGCTTTTTCGTCTTTGTTTTCTACTCATTCCTATTCTACTTTTATTGTTTAGTGTAATTTAATTCATGTTCTTTTAGAGTGTAGTTGAATGGTAGTGCTGTTTATGGTATGTTGCGATACTTGTGATGGTGCGACCTTTGTGACTGAGTAAATTGATTTGCCTTGGCAGTGATGTGCATTTAATGTCTCTAAGTATACTTATATACTAGAGAACTTGAACACTTCCTTTTTACATTGCAATAAGACAGTTTATCTCCTTTCATCTTTCTTTTTTTCCTTTTTGTTTTTTCCTACTGAGGTTGTGAGTATTCCAATGACTTCTTTTAGGTTACAGACGTTGTACATACATTCTGATTCTATCATTACACCTGTGCAGTCTGTACATAGGATGTTACATGCTAAAGAGCAGTTCTTTTTGTTAAATTTAAAGGTGCAGCTGCCTTTAAAAATTAGAAGAAATGTTCCTTTTATTTTAAGGTAACACAGCTTATAATGCTTATGTGTGATGATACGGTTCCTTTTATTTTAAGGTAACACAGCTTATAATGCTTATGTGTGATGATACAGGCAGTTTTTTTTTGTTGGATGCAATGCTTATTTAACTCATAACACAATAATATGACCTTTGTGATTGAGTGGGCTGATTTGCTTTAGCAGCAATGTGTGTTTGATGCCTCTAGATGGTCTCATATATTGTAGAGCTTGAGCGATTGTTTTCTAGTTTGCAGTGGGGCAGTTTATCCCCTTTTTTCTCCTTATTCTTTTTTTTCTTGATGGAATAATGAACATTGGTTTCTTTTAGGTGTGGACCCTGTGTGAGCATCCTACAAATGCCATTGGATTTGTGTGATCTATTCGTAAGACGTTGCAAGTTGAAGGCTAGTTCTTTCTGTTGAACTTAAATGTCCAGCTGCATTTACATAAAGATTGAAAGAAATGTTTCTTTTGTTTTGCAAAGGTGAAGCTTGCAATGCATGCATGTGATGATATGGGCAGCTTTCTTATTTGGTGTAGTGCTTTTTAAACATATAATACATAACATTTTCACGAGCAGATTAATTTATTTAGTCATAGTCATGTTTCTGAGAAGAGCGTGCATGCAGCAGTTAGGACATGAACTTATTTTAATAAAAATATCACATCTATATAAATGGATATCATACTTGGAGTATTTCAAATCCTCTTTTGATGCATAATTTCTATAAAGCACTCAGTGTGTATACCAACAAGCGCATACTGTGGAATGCACATTTAATGCCACAGTTCATTACTCATTATTTGTCTGTTAATGTAGTAAATGGTCACTGGAACTATATAATTATATATATATAGTGAATGTTAAATTTAGTAATTTAAATTCTTTTCTTGACCAGGAAATCTGTTGTATTCTATTGTATATAGAGAAGGGAATGTCAGTTTTAGTTCCATTGATTAAACACACTGGAATGACTGTAGTTTGCTGCACAGTATATATTGAGGAAGACTTGTGAGTTTAGTGAGGGGATGGGGGAGGGAGGGAAGGAGGAGGTGAGAGGAAGAAGGTGAAGAACCAAAAGACACTTACAAATAGTAAGACTGACAGTGCTCTTAACAATGATACTTTTAAAGGCAATTAGTATAACCAGCATCTCTTATTAAAAATGTAAAATCCCTTTCTTCATCTGTTAATGCTAAACATTGCATAAGCCTGAAATTTAAAATATTGAAAGCTGCTATTTGCTTATTCATTATGGGCTTGTATTATATTATTCATGTTTGTTTAAATACAATTTCTGGGTGTCTTGATTCAGACAACATTTATTTAAAAGAAAAATGTGTGTGTGTGTGTGTGTGTGTGTGTGTGTGTGTGTGTGGGGGGGGACTGACCTAAAATTTAGTAATGGTTTATTTTCTTGTTTGGAGTTTGATTTCCTCATATTTAATATTTTACTCCTTACTTAAATAGCAGAGAGTTAGTGGATTTTCTCATGTTGGAGGGTAGGATGGTTTGGGGAGTGGCTCTATTCAAACCTGAAGTACTAGTCCCCATTTGGGGCTAAAAGGCCTGCTTGTGGTCACGAAGTTCTCCCCAGCCTCTTTTCAGTGTGCACAGCTGCAACACACTTGGTCTGCCTGTATCATCGCAGCAAGGACCCCCCTCCCCCCAGCAACTGCAACATTGCCAAATAAAACCACTGCTATGGTCCGGTTTCTCCCTACAGTTATCGCAAGCCTAGAATAACACTTTTTAATAAGGATACCTACCAGAAAAGTCTGCATAGGTGACTGGATGTTTGCAGTTCTTATTATTAGCAGATTTGGTCCTTAATAGTTATGTTTTAAACATTGTGACTGGTTATTTACATTTCTTTTTATAGCAAATTTGTTACTTTTACTAGTTATTTTTTAAACATTGTTTTTGCCGGTGTGAACACCTGCAAGGACCCCCACCCCAGGCAACAATAGCTTTGTCTCTCTCCACTGGGTGGCACAACTAACAATTTACTTGCTGTATCTTGTCCCAAATACATCTGCCTCCATACTGAATACTTGTAAAGTAAGGCTAGTACCATTTACTTGGTGTATTTGCTCCCCAGATAGACTAGTCTTCCTTTGATTTACTTACACACCAAGGCCATAAAACTAGTGTTTCTGCAACTATCTGCTTATACTCCTACCTTTCTGCCTCTACCTCTTTCCTGCTTTCACTTACCTTACAGCTCCAAGGTTTCCAGTTTTCATACTGATTGTTTTTCTTTGCACTCTTCTGTGAGGGGGTGGGACATCTACCTGCTGTTTCTTGTTCTGCCTTCCCCCATTTTGCATCTCCCTCCTATAACTTCCCCCTCCCCATGCACATTAACTAGTCTGTATTAGTGGGTCTTCTTGAGTGACGCCATTTTGAAATAGTTATTTTTGTTCTGCTCGTGGTGAGGAAGCTCTCCCCAGCCTCTTTCAGTGTGCACACCTACAAGTAAGTGCCTGCAATTGTTTAAGCTATTCTCAGATATTTGTGGTTCACCTGGGTTAATAGGCATTTTTATGCTTTCTGACTGAAGTACATAGCTAACTGTATGTAATGTAGTGAACTAACTGAAGTAGTGACTGCTTTTACTACAGAAATTGTTTGTTGTAAAATATGCTGTTATGCTTAAAAAAAGATTTTGGCTTGAGACGTGTAATGTAATGCTACTTAACTGGTTTTGATTGTTTTGTCAAAAGACTAACTGAAGCTGTGACTGCTTCTACTGCATAAACTGTTTACTTTTAAATATGCTGTTATGCTTACAATGGATTTTGGCTGGAGACGTGTAATGCGATGCTCCTTAACTGGTTTTGACTATTGTGTACTTCCCTACAATATCTTTTCCCTAGTTATTTGTAGAAGCTGCAACTGCATATATTCCTTTTACTAAAGCAGTGTTCTAAGTTGCCAGAGATGGAAATGTTTGTTCCCTGTTGGCAACTGGCAAGCTTCTTCAGCCTCTATTGATCAGTGCTATTCTGCATTACTTAATATTACAATCCTGCATAAGTGTGTGTTCTGTGCTATCCTCAAATGTGTTCTAACCAATTATTGCCTACCGCACTGTTATTTTGAAAAAAGTGGACTGCATAAGTAAATGTTTTACTGTTACTATTATATGATTTCTGCCTGTTATCTAATCCACTACAAGCCCTGATGTCAGTTGTCTGTACATTATGGACTGTTGAATGTCTATCTGTCTCAGTCATTGCACACCCACTCTACAGCCACCACATGTCCCATTACAACTTCTCTAGGTTCCTTTATAATACCTCTCCTAACAACACACATCCACACTTAGTCAGCTCACCCTCACTCCTCTTACTTTACTGCTCACTGAGGTGCTGTGCACTTTGCAATAACTAGCCATATTCCTAGCATTACTTATTATCTCTTTTTTACAGCACACTTGGTCTGCCTGTATCATCACAGCTTGAGCCCCCCCCCTCCCAGCAACTGCAGCATTGCCAAATAAAATCACTGCTGTGGTCCGGTTTCTTCCTACAGTTATTGCAAGCCAAGAATAACACTTTTTAATAAGGATACCTACCAGACAACTCTGCATAGGTGACTGGATGTTTACAGTTCTTTTTATTAGCAGATTTTGTCCTTAATAGTTACGTTTTAAATATTGTGATTGGTTATTTACATTTCTTTTCATAGCAAATTTGTTACTTATACTAGTTATTTTTTAAACATTGTTTTTTTCAGCATGCACACCTGCAAGGACTGCCCAACCTGACCCCAGGCAACTATAGCTTCATCTCTCGCCACTGGGTAGCACAACTAACAACATATTTGCTGCATCTTGTCCCAAATACATCTGCCTCCATATTGAATACTTGTAAAGTAAGGCTGTTACCATTTACTTGGTATATTTGGTCCCCAGATAGATTTGCCTTCCTTTGTTTTACTTACACACCAAGGCCATAAAAGTAGTGTTTTTGCAAGTATCTGCTTATACTCCTACCTTTATGCCTCTACTTCTTCCTTGCTTACACTTACCTTATAGCTCCAAGGCTTCCACTTGTCATACTGATTGTTTTTCTTTGCACTCTTCTGTGAGGGGGGCCAGACCACTCCATTTACCCTCGCTATGCTCAGGCTCACTCTGATTCCGTACCGTACCCACATTCCCCCCACCCCCGCATCACCTAGACTTATACCACCACTAACCACTCCCCTTACTTTCCGCAATCAAGGGTCACCCTCCATCTGTCAATCGCACCTGAATTAACCAGTACATTATTTGTAACACTCCTCCCTATTCTCACACAACCTAATTGCAATTGTCCTTAATCACTCTACTCCCACCACACTACACCAACACTCCTCTGTTCCTACATCTTCATCACACCTTCTAGATAACTTAACATTTAAAAAAGAATACTCACCATGCTCTTTCTCCTGCCCACACTCTATACCCTACTGCTATCAGCATACTGTCTAACATCCTACTCTCACCTGCATATACAACATGACCATAGCCCCACACTATAGTATTCTAATACCATCCACTCCTCACTCTCCTACCTTGCCATTTCCTCCCAACTCTACAATCACATGCCTATTGCATACTTCCACTTCAAACATGTGGTTGTCAGCAATACCACTAACCACTTGAGCAAACACCTTCACATACTCTCTAAATTGTTACATAAACATGCATGTGTATTATCACAAATTCCCTGTAGTGGTGATATAGAACCCAGTTCCGGGTCACATACTGCACAACATACCATCATGGCTACCATTCCACCACTTCCTCACATTAAAACTGCAGACATTCTCATTCTTAACAAGAACCTTAGAAGCCTAGTTAACAAAATCACAGACTTTCATGCAATCATTGCACAATACGCTCCAGACATTCTTATAGCAACAGAAACTTGGCTAAAACCCCATATAAGAGACCCAGACATACTCCCACAAGGTTATACCGTACACAGGTTGGACAGGATCAGGAAGAAGGGTGGTGGGGTTGAAATCTTCTACAAAAATAATCTAAGCATAGACTACCTGCCCATGAAATACCCTTATGATGCAACTTTGAAGTCCTAGATACACGGCTCAGAATTAACCCAAAGAAAAATATTACCAAAATAGCCAGTTACATACCTCCCAACAATACTCCCACTGCTATTGAGGAACTCATAGTCTGGACAGCCTCAACCCACACCCAAGAAACCATTATCACAGGTGACTTCAACTTAGACTGGAACACTTGCACTGGTGATAAGGTTCATAGGTTCATAGGTTCATACTAGGCTATCTGCCCGCACCTCCACCTTCATAAATCTACATGTTTTTTTCCCAAACAATCCAGTTTCCCACTGGAATAAATAAACATAGCAAAAGGCAATCTATCCTAGACTGGTCACTTATTAACAGTACCACCCACAACTGTCTTTCTGGGTGCCTTCCAAATAATTTAAGTGACCATAGACCTACCTACTTAAGCCATCATCAACTCAACCCACCCAGAACCATAGTTTACAAAGTCATATAAAATACCAAAAACTTCTCCAATTAAGAATTCTTAGACATGCGCAATAAATGCAGCTGGACACCACTCCATCATCTCAACTTGACCAGGCCATAACATACTTCAATTACATATTTCTAGCTATTCTAAATAGCTTAGCACCAACTCATACATGTCATGTTAAAAGTAAGAAATTGCCCTGGATATCAAAAGAAACCATTCAACTTTAAAAACTAAAGGACAAAACCTGGTTTCAATACCAGAAAACAAAAGACAATAAAACTCTGCTAGCATACCAGCAGCTCCGCAATCAAACAAAAAAAAAAGAAACAACTCAAACTAGACAAAAAAACGTATTATACATCTATGCATCTATGCAAAACAAATATGAAAACAATCCCACAAAATTCTGTCAAGGAATTAACTCGCTCCTCCACCCAGGTAAAGCTACAACCCCGTAACCAACAACCAATAACCAAAGCAGGAGTATTGCTTCACAAATCAATACCTACTTTATAAACACCATCTTCTCTTTGCTTACAGGGAGAAATTCCACCCCACTATCTCTTCCACCTAATGTGGAAACTAACAACTCTTTTGACCTCAAACCTGTCCCAACTAACACCATAAAAACAATGCTGAAAAAACTGAAACCTTCTTCCTTAGCAGCTGACCAACTACCCAGTGTGCACCTCAAACTTTCAACTAATTCCATAGCTCTGCTTATCTCTATTCTGGTAAATAGGTCTATAGCAGAAAAATATGTCCCAAAATTATGGAACATTTCCTATATCACCCCTCTGCATAAAGGAGGAACATCAACACAATTAAACAATTACAGACCCATAGCCATCCTTTCCCCCTGTGTCAAAATTCTGGAAAATGTATCCACACTCAATTACTACAATACCTGTAATCTCACAGCATTATCTCTCCCTTCCAACATGGTTTCAGATTGAAACACAGCACCACCACAGCACTAATTAATTTCTGTAACACCATCAACCAACTGAGAAATTCAAACCAGCAAGTAGCATCAATCTTCCTAGACATGCCAAAAGCATTCAACACTGTCTCCCATCAGAGACTCCTTAGTACTCTTGCCTCAATAATCCTATCAAAGACTTCTCTTTCCTGGTTCCTAAGCTATCTTTCTGACAGACAACAAGCAGTGCAATGGAAATCTGAACTCTCACCACTTCTGCCTGTCTCTGTTGGAGTCCCCCAAGGTTCCATACTAAGACCCCTTCTTTTTACCATCTTCTCCAATGATCTAGCCTCATCCACAACACACACTAAAGTAGTTCAGTATGCGGACGATTCAACTTTCTGCTCAGCAGATACCTTACCAGACCTCCAAATAGTAGCCCAACAAGCTTTTAATGATATAGAAACATATCTAAGTAAATCACAACTAATCTTCAACCCAAAAAGACACAGTTAATGCTATTTTCCAGTAGCAAACATTCACTGACCATACCTACATTCACCATTCTCTTGGCAAACAACACAGTCATCCAACCAGTTGAGCAAACAAAACTTCTTGGGGTGACAATTGACAATAAACTCAGATTTGACAAATACATAGCCATCACAATTAAGAAAGTTCACATCAAACTTGGCTCACTGTACAGAAGCAAGCCATTCCTCACTGACAATACCAGACTGACCATATCCAGAACCTACCTCCTCTCTACATTCCTATATGCTTCCCCCTCTTTACCAACTTAAAAAAATGAGACTTAACCAAATTGAAAACTTGCTACAGCAAAATAGCCCGCTTCACAGCCAACCTTCCCCCATCAAACCCACCATTGTATTGGTCTAGGTAAATTAAATTGTCTCAAGCTACCTAACCTTCTCCATCTCTACCAACTTAAATTCACACACAATATAATCTTCAATCCTAACAGTTGCCCAGCCCAAAAGGAACTTGTTCCTACTCATGCCCACAAAGTCTAAGATCTACAGACAGAAACTTTCTCACATTAAACAAAGCTAACAACACTCATGGTAAAGCCTTATTCTCAAATCAAATAGCTAAATTATGGAACTCTCTACCCCACACCCTCCAAAACACACCTGAAACTACCAATTTTGAAAAACTACTATTTGAACATCTGTCCAAGAACTGGGATTGCTCCTGCATCAAACCTGACTGACAAGATATCTATAACTCTCTCAACAACCTGTTCACTCCTTACCTCATTTTCTCCTTCTCCTCGGTATTTATTACTACCCAAAATATATATAAAGTAAATCTCATTTCTTCATAACTATTACTTAATATGTAAACAGTACTAATTTTATTTTTCTCACAGTGATCTTCACTGAAATGTTTGTGTGTTTCCTTTTGAACCTGTATCCACTAGAAAACTGTATTGAATACTACTTTGTATAGACTAACTAGATTATGTGTATTCTCCATCTTACTGTAGTTATACTGTTGTACAATGTAATTATTGTATTTTGCTTTTATTTCTATAGAACTTTTCTCCCCGGGCCTCCACTAAAAATGGGCCACTGGCCTAGTCACACTTTCCCGGTAAACAAATGTAAATAAATAAATGTTTAATTTTTTATATAATATTTTCTTTCTTATTGGTGTCTATTCTACTATACTTTTTTATCCATGTACCTAATAACATTAAGATTATTAGATCTATAATTGACAAGAAGCAGATTAAGATTTTCATAATCGATTCACTGTTTATATTACATCTAAGAATTATAATGGCATCTATTTCTTTGTTTTCTAAAGAAATTGCATGATGCAACTGAAGTGCATTTCTATTAATACTAATGGATTAAACAGTGGTTGCAAAAAAAGTAGGTTCACTAGGTTTCTAAAATTAATTATGTCACAGATCATTTTTTGCAAGAAACTCATTTAATACAAGAAGATATTAATAAGCTTAATACTAGATACTATTCAGTATTAAATAGTTCTCAGTATAGTCAGAAGAAAAGAAGAGTAGCTATCTTATGGAAACATTCCTTACCCACTCCACATATATTAAATACACATAGTGATGATAAAGGCATGCTTTATTCAGTAACAATGGAAATTACAAGAAAACTATATACTCTTATTAATGTGTATTGGATAAAATGTATTGGTGTTAATACAGTTAAACATCAAATAGAAGAGATGATACAGTTTTCAAAAGGTAGTATCATCTTGGCAGGTGATTTTAATTATATTCTAAAAGATGAAGATACTAGTACTGTTAGGAAATGAAGACTACCAGCCTCAGCAAAGGCATTAATTATTTTTACACATTTATTTCAGATTAAAGATATTAATGAAATCAATGACCTAGGATCACTTTTTTACTAATTGTTTACATAGACATGAAACTCATTCTAAAATAGAGTATAGATTTCTAATGAGTTAATTGCCAGACTTGGCAAAGTAAAAGTAGTCTCATGCCCACCATAATGCTATAACATTTGAACTTATATTGAACACTAATAACTATATTCCCATTAAAAGAATACCATCTTATATAACAAATGTAAAAATTAAAATTAAAAGTATAGATATGGTAAAATTATGAATTGGTATGCTCAAAAGAAAGTGGGATAGGGACTTGATAGTTTTGCAAGAAAAGATATACAAAGCAAAACTAGATAACCAAAAAGGAAAAGACAATCTAACAAAAGGAGTCAGTGAATTATAAAGTAAATACTTGGAAATTCTAAACCATAAAACTATGATAAACTTAGAAAGGATTAAATTAACTAAATGCTCAGTAAATCCAAAATCCATGCATAAACTGGCAAATAGAACTAAGATGCTTATTAGATCTAATCACATTAAAGAAATTCATTCTTTAGATGGTAAAAGTAACTAGATGATACTTTAAAGATATTTAGATCCCACTTCAGTGAAATCAATCAACATAAGCCAACAATGGATTCACAGGAAATAATTAAAACCATTATTAGAAAATATACTAAAATATATATTGATGGAAAAATCAAAAGAAATTAAACTATAAATCTATATTGATATCTGAATTAAGAATCAAATTAATAAACTAAAACCTAACAAAGCACCTAGTAGTGATGGCATAATATTAAAATTTTAGAAACTACTGCTTAAAGAAGCTTTACTTATTTTACATAAAGTTTTTTAAAAATTAAAGATTTAACAAAAGTCCCACCATCATGAAAATACACACTTATTTATCTGATTTTAAAGGCTGATAAAGTTCCAGCAGTGTGTTCCTCTTATAGATCAGTTTTTCTTTTGAATGTTAATTATAAATTTCTATGTCTATACATGCTACTAGAATTCAACAATTTCTTCCACATCTGATTAATAATGATCAAACGGGATTTATAACTAATAGGACTATTTATGATAACATCAAAAAAGTACTAACCATAATTAACTATGCAAATAGTATATAAGATAATTTAACATTAACACATTTATACATTAATAATGCTTTTGACTTTATTAATTGGAAATATCTTTTTGGTTTTCGAGGAATATAACTTTTCAAACAGGTTTTCACAACTCATAAAATTACTTTATCAAAACTCCATAGCTTATATAAAAATTGGTTTGCATTTTTTGGAGTCAATTTAAATTTCTAAATGAAAGAAGCAAGGTTGCCCATTGTCACCATTATGAATGGAGCCATTTACAAACTATATAACATCAAGACCAGATATAAAAAGTATGCAATTAAATAATAAATTAAACTCTTAAGAATTTGTTTGCTGATATTCTTTTGACCTTAAATGATAATAATAATAATTCTCTTAAAGCTGTTTTTAATGCAACAGAATCTTTTCAGAAAAAGTCTGGACTTACTTTTAATGAAAATAAAACTAACATTCTGCCTATACATTTTGCTATCTATGATATGGAAGAAAGATTATCCAAATATATTGTGGGAGATAAAAAATAATTAGGGATTACTTTAAAAGAAAACATTAAACATATAATAAATGTAAATTATTACAATAGTTTAGATATTACTAAAATTTTGTCAATAAGTGGAATAAGCTTTTATTTCCTATGGAAGAACGACTTTGTTTAATAAAAATGATCATCTTACCAAAATATTATACATAATCCAATCTTTATCCCTTCCTCCCTCTAAAAATATATATAAAATAATTTAATTATTTGATTCTTGGGTTTCTCTGGTATCCTAATAAACCCAGATTAACTTTTAAACATCATATAAGGGATTGGTCAGAGGGTGGCATAGGCCTGACAGACTTGAAACTATATTCTCTATCTTCAGTTATAAAAAAAATTCTCTTTGGTCAGACAATAACTATAATGTCAAATGGAAAGATATACAAGAATGCTTCTGGCTGAAATCAATTCAGAAGACATATTTGCATCAAAATATTATAATAAATAATTTTATTTGGCTGTTAAAAGATTTCATGTTAGACAATCAAAATATGTTAATTCTTTATATATTTTCTTGATATTAATCACTTTCAGAAATTGTTTTTATAAAAATCCAATATACAAAGTATGTTTTTTCTATTGTTTGCTATAGCATACACACAAACTAATATATGTACATTTTTTTTCCATAATAAATCTTTATTATTTTACCAATTTTCCATACAACAAAGAAAACAGCAAAGAAAAAGAAATACAAATAATACCCAAATTAAGCTAATAATATGCATACTACAAACTATGTACATTATTTACATGAATGCTTCCAAACAAAAAAAAAAAAAGGAGCATGTAATGACAAGAGTCAACAAAAATCTACTATCATTAGAATGAATTGTTCTTACCAACTTCCACATCAAGTATACATGTCCTGGGGTTGAGCTGAGTTCGGTACATTAAGCTAATATAATGTTGAAAATTTGTTCCACCCTGGGTTATTAATATTCCTTTTATTTTCCTTAATTAAAAGTTTATGTGCTAGAATATGTTTCATGGCTAAACCTTTAAAGTTTTCCCACGAAGTTTGAAATGGAGTCAACCAATTTGTAGCTATATAAAGTTTCATTAATAAAAAAATATTCATAAGTATAATCATTTGGGTTCTATTCAAATTATTAGGAGGAATATGTAGTATCATGAATTCCCAAGAAAGTGTGGAATGTTGATATCCCATCTTTTTTTAAGGAATTCCAAAGTTTGTAAATACATTTACAGCTCCAGAACATGTGCAAGAGGTCCGCCATTTGATCTTTACAGTATGGACATTTGGGCGAGTTTTTCGAGTTGAATTTATGCAAGCTAAGGCGTGTATAGTAGGCATTATTAAATATCATCAATTGTGTAAATATTAATTTTTGGAGAGAAACTGATTTTATTGTTAAGTTAATTGCCTTTAGTATTTTGTTATCTTCTATCAATGGTATTTTATCCTACCAATATTTTGACAAAAGTATTTGGTTTTGGTATTTCAGCTCTTTTATCAGTTCACTTGTAGAGGTAATACATTTGATATCTTGTCTAAGAGTTAACCATAAGTTTGAACAACTAGTTAACATTTCCTCATCAATTTTAAAGTCTTTGAAGTAATTTACAGAGAGATCCTTTAATTGTCTCAATATTATTAAGTAAGATTTAGGAAGATTCATCCCCTGCAACATATCATGAACTGAATGGTTAAGATATGGATATATTTCAAGTAAAGTTAGATTAATTATAAGTGGATATTTTTTAAGATCTATTACTAGGTTATTAATTTTCAAATTCGGGTTCTTATGAAAGGGTTGAAAAGTCATCATATGCTGTAAAAGATTTAATGATTGGAAAAGATTTTTTATTAGACTTGTATATACTGTAATATGCTCCATTAAAGAAAATAATTTAAAATCTTTACTTAAAAAGGTAAAGCTGGTTAATATTCAAACTTACAACGTGTTTATGATTCATAACTACCCATTTGGGTGACCATTTATTACTAGATATCTCATAGTAAGCTATTCTTAAAATTCTATTAGAATTTATTATTAAGTAATACATTTCAAAATTAGGTAGATCTAGGCCTCCTTTATTTTTCGGAGTCATCAATTTATCATATGATATTCTAGTCTTCTTAGGTTCCCATATAAATTTAGCCGATTCCATGTGAATTTGTTTGAAAAATTTCCTGGGGATCAAAACTTGAGTAGCTCTAAAAATGTAAAAAATTCTAGGAAACACATTCATTTTAATTATTGAAACTTTTGCCATTGTTGGTAATTTCAAATGATTCCATCTTCTTAAATCGGACAATATCTGATCCCAAAGCAACTTGACATTATTCACATAGAAATCTCTGTTATCTGTAGAAAAGATAACACCCAAGTACTTTATCTTATTCTCCGATTTAATTTGTCCTACCAATGGTAAAAGAGAAAAAAGGTTCGGTGCTTTCAAAGGAAATAAATTTTTTTTTTTTTTAAGGTTTATCTTGTAGTTGGATACATCAGCAAAATCTTCCACTGCTTTTAGTATTTTTTAGTATCTGAAATTGGATTCATACAATAAATATTGAGGTCATCAGCAAAGGCAGCAATAGATATCTTGGTGCCATAAACTATTGGGGCGTTATGGTATATATTTTGCTTAATATGTAAAAACAGTGGTTCTAAATATAGATTAAATAATATAGGGGATAAAGGACAGCCCTGACGAGTTCCGTTCTTAATTTGTATTCTTTTAGAAAAATGTTTATTAATATATAAAGTTGTATATGGGTTATTATATAATATTTGTAACGTTAAAATAAATTCCTGAGGTATATTGAAGTATGATAAAAGATCGAACAGAAATTTCAAATTAACTCTATCAAATGCTTTTTGTGCATCAATAATGAGAGCATAAACATTAATATTTTTTGACAAGCATAGGAAATTAATGTATGTAGTGATAAGGTATTGTCAGTAGTTTGGCATTCATAAATCCGGCCTGATCATTGGATATTATTAAGTCTATTACCTTCTTCAATCTATTAGCTAAGATAGATGTCAGAATTTTCATGTCAATATTTAAAAGAGAGATAGGTCTATAGTTGTCCGGGTTATGTAAGTCAGTGTTTTCTTTGGGAATAAGAATTGTTCTGGATGCATTAAAGTGAGGATCACTAATTCCATTATTAATTATATAATTAAATATATGTGGAAGTATCTTGCCAAAGGAGTCACAAAAAGTTTTATAAAGTTCTGCGGTCAATCCATCCGGACCTGGTGCTTTATGAGATTTCAACTTTTTAATTGTATCTATTATTTCCCAGAGGAAACTTTAATTAAATCTATTTGAGAGTTATCGTTAATTTTGGAAAAATAATTTTTGCAAAAAGTCACTATTAATCCTATTCGTGGAAGATTCCTGTCTATCACTGTAAAGCTGAGAGTAAATCATTTCAAAAATACTCATAATATCTTCAGATTTTGTATATCTATTGTTTTTAAACTGTATTTCTTCAATTGATTAATGATTCTAGCTAATGCCCTTGAAGGCGTTTGAATATGATTAGCATATTTTGCCAACAATCTATGCTCATAAAACGACAACCTACTATTCTGGATCAAAAAGAGCTCCTCTTGACATTTTAATAGTTCTTTTTCTGTTTGCTGGTTAAATTTCCTAAATAAATCCTGTTCTAATGACTTGATTTTGGTTTCCAGTCTTTGCATATCACTATTTTGAATTATTTTATAATAGGTAGCTTTTTGCAAAGAAATCCCTCTTACTTGTGCTTTGGTTGTTGCCCATTCAATATCGGGTAAATGTTGTTGTTTAGATAGACTAACTAATAGAAGGTCAATAATAGCCTGAGCTTCCTGAATTATATCCTCTTTATTTAATAAATTTGGATTTAGGGTCCAATTGTACCCTCTATGTGATAAGCTATTTTTTGGGTCTTTATTAAAATTTAAAGTAATTTTAGAATGATCTGATAAGTACCGAGCTTGTACAGTAACACTGGGATCTAGAATAATTAAACTTTCTGAAATCAAGAAAAAATCTATTCTAGACCACATTTTGTGACATGTTGAATAGAATGTAAAGTTATTTGTATTAAACTGATTGCTTACATATTTAAAAGGATCATACAATTTAAAGTCAGCTTTAAGTTCACTCAAAGCTATTACTGCTTGAGTATTAAATGACCTATGGACACTTGATTTATCCAGTTTAGGATCTTGATATGAATTCCAGTCCCCTCCTATAATTATGTAGTGATTATTATATTGATTCAAAATGGAATAAAGTGATAGTATAAAAAGGTGTTGATTGTTACATGGTGCATATATATTAAGAAGTAAAATAGGTTTATCATAGTGATTAAATGACAGAATCACGTAACACCATCTTCCCTCCTTATCTACTTTAAAGTCTAGATTTTTTTCTTGGTATTGGCTCTTTATAACTATTGTGACCCCCGCACTATTAGTTTTACCTTCCGAAGTTATGACCTCTCTGATCCATTTTTTTTCCCTAATAACTGCCCATTGATCATTAGTCAAATGAGTTTCTTGGTGTAAAATAAAACATGCCCTAGCCTGCAAAAATAAATGAAGAAACAGTTTCCTCTTTTTCAAGTTCTGGAGCCCATTCCATGAATCTATTTCCCACATAGTATGACCTTTAATTGATTCAAATATGGTTTACGTTGGAAAAAAACAAATAGATTCAAATACTTTTTCAAAAGATATACTTTCTGGAAACATTGTTGAAATCCCATCCCACACCAGTGCCTACGACCAGGACATACATAGATTTTCCACACTGTTAAACATTATAAGGATTAATAACATTACTAAATAAATGTTCTTTAGATTAAAATATATTACCACTATATCATGCAAAAAACCTATGACTACTACCACTAAATCTACAAAGCCTAACCTAAACATTCCCTATTAAACACTGCTAAACATCTACATCTCTTGTTTTATCAATTTTGGAAATTATGTCGAGGAATAAAGTATTAACAACATAAATTATTTTTATCATTCCTCTCCAAACACTTCAAATATCTAATGATAATAATAATAAGTTGTGTCCCATTAAAAACATTCCGTGAATAGGAAAACTGATACTTTCCTGTAATATATACATCATACATCTTAAGAATAACTAAAAGACAATTTTCCAAAACCCCATAAAGTCAAAACATGAGACACTAAACCATAATATAGATTACAGTAATTGTTTGTAGACAATCTATACTGTATGTACTATTGTAAACAAATACCCTTCAGCATTTACTCTGTATGATGGTTTCATATGCACTGTTATGCAGAGATCTTACATGCACAGTTTGTTTTAATTTTCAGTGAGTGACTGGACACACATTTTCCTAAGAAATTCCTTAATGTTATTACTGTCCTGTTTTAAAATGCATTCTCTTTTTTTTTTTTTTGTTCCATGTGGAGAAAACACACAGTGAATCAAATGTCATTAAGTTAACTAAAATCTGAGAGCTTAAACAAACACAAGGGATCTCAGCGTAGTCAGCAATTGTCAAAACAGCAATAACCACAGCAATTAAAACAAAATCATAGTCTTTTGTGTTATGACATCAAACTTGACCACTCACTAACTGCATATAAACTTTATATTAGGACTAGAATTAAAGCTATCTATGCTCTCACCACACTATTAAATAAGCACTCCAATTCCAAATATACCTGGATACCTAAATAATTAAATGTATTATATAAAACAGTTCAGTGTTTCCTATGTGTTTAAAATGTAAGCACTTGTGCTGTAATAGTCAGTTTATATTCTTCCACACAGTTTTTCAGTTTCCCAAACCTGAGAAACTGCTGTCGAGTTTGCGACGAGGGACCCTTTAAACGAGTGGACTTCCGGATGCGCCACTTCAAAACTGGCCCTAGGACAACAAAAGAAGCATTTCCTGTAACTTCGTGATGAGGAAGAGTTCGTGGGAGCCATAAAAACTCGTGAATGGCTCGCAAACGATCCAGCGATGAAAAACAAGTCCTTATCAGATTAGAAAGAGGCCTGCAGAACCAAAACTTTAAACAAAGGATTCAGAAGCCTCGGATTAAAGCAAAACATGAATTCAACCTCTATTGTTGTAACAGTCCCAACGGAAGGCCATATTAGGTCTCTGAAGCAGGCAAGACTTTAAATAACTTCAAAAAGGTAGATTTTGCTTCTTTTTTTGTGGAAACTGAATATTTATATCCCTCGACTGTAAACATTAGTGTATTGGGATACTTCATTTGAAATTTAATCTGTTTTTCAATAAGAAATTTACAGTAAGCAGATAAAGCTTGCCTAGCTTGTCTTATTTGGAGGGGTAAATCATGAGCCACAGAAACTTTACTGTTATTCCACATAATATAACCTCCGTTCTTTTTAACAGCCATTATTATTTTATTAACATCTTGGTAATTAAGAATTTTGATATAGACTGGTCTTGATATATTTGATGCTTGCATTTCTCTCAAAGCTCTTTGAGCTCTTTCTATTATTATTTGTTTAGCTATGTCAGAGTCATTAAACAATATTGTAAAAATTTGTATAATGTAAGGAATTAAAACGTATTGAATATTTTCAGGTATCCCTCTGATAATTATATTATTTCTCCTGGATCTCGCCTCGAGGTCCAGGATTTTTGTTAGCATAGATTGTATGTCCAGGTCATGAGTATCAGATTTTTTAGTCAGCAGTGTTATTTTATCTTCGTTTTCAGATATTCTAGCTTCAGTTCTGTCCATTCTTTCTAGCATTTGACTACATGTAATGCCAAAAGGTTGTACCTGCTTAGATAGTTCTTCCAAAGCTCCCTGAATAGGTAACAAAGCAGATTTGATATCCTCCATGTCCGCTAGCTGGTCTGGTTTAGTTTTATTCCCTGCTTTGGAAAGCTCCTGTTGTTTAGTGATTTTCTGCCTTTTCGAAGTTAAGTCCTTTTCTTGTGATTGCAGTTCAGACAGTTTAGTTTTTGTTGTTGTTGTCTCCATATTTTTATCTTGTTTTGACATTGTAAATCAGTATTGTCTTTCACTATAGCTTGATAGTAAAGTTTGTTATTCAGACAGATCCTTTGTTTGGCACTCTCTTCAGAGTCAGTTAATCAGGTCTAATCCTGTTGAATTCTTTGATTTTCCCAGATTCAATCACCTCTCCTCAGATACCTGAATGGAGCAGATTTAGTTTTTCAAAAGATTGTTGTTAAATGACTCATAGTATAACTTCAGGGTTAGACTTTCCTCAGGATATTTGCAGAGCTGTAGATTTGCAGTGTTCACAGAATGGCAACCATCTTTGAATAATATTAAAATAATATATGTACATTTAATCTATGTACAATGAATGCATTTAAGGAAAATAATATTATATACTGATATCAGTTGATGGATAGAGAAAAACTTCAAATGGTTGAATATATTTCTACTAAATTTAATTTAGGTAAGGAAATGTGGTTAAATATTCAAAACTGTAGATACTCATTAGAAAACAAAATTAACCTAATGCAACAAATGTTTTATCCCAGTTTATTGACATTTTATTCACTGTGATGCATCAGCAATTAGCAGAGAAAGGACTGTTATCCAGAATTTATAAAGTAGTCAAAATTACAACAGAATATTATAATGAGAGTTACTTGGAGTATTTTGAATTGGTAAATAATTGCTACCATATAATGATGATAAAAATCATATAGTATCATCTTCAAAACAAACTAGTTCCTCATTACAATGGATAGTTTTTACATGGAAATTCATGCATAAAACTTTTATTACTTCTCATAGAATTGAATTAATATAAATAAGTTACATGTTGGAGATGTCAGATGAATATTAAGGCAGATTGGCAGCATATGTTTTTGACTGTAAAGTTATTAAACCATTCTGGGATGATATTAATGTTTTTTGCAGGCTATATTTACTGATCAATTTGTTTTAACAAAGTCATTAGCCTTATCCAATACTCCAATATCTGTTTGTGTAAAGAAAATAAATTATCCACTTCTATGGAGTATCCTGTCAATTCCAAGGAAAGTAATCACAAAGAACTGGATAAGTAAATCAACTCCTACTTTAAAGGAATTTTGAAGGATTTCAACTGATGTTTGCCATTTAGAACTCATTACACTGAAGACGAGAACATTAAGAATGTTCACTTCTCATAAAATTTGAATTGAAGGTTAAAGACCTACTAAATAAACAGTTAATAACAAAAATTAAAATTCAACATTATTTAGAGTCTTTATGAGTTTTTGTAGACACCTTTGTAAATAGTTGTTTTTTTATTTATTTTGTTTTTTTATTAGATTATTTGTTTAATTATCCATTTCTATATATGCATTATATGTTATATTTGTTTTCCCCTGTTAAATTTTAATAAAATATTTGAGAAAAAAGGAATAAATCTACTACTTAAATATCTGTTCTGGTCTGTTGCTAGACATTGAAGAATATGATAAAAACATTTTGGACCACAAAAAACTGATGTGTGTGTGTGTGTGTGTGTGTGTGTGTGTGTGTATACACATATACACAACACACATACACATACATGTGTACACATGTATTTAGTCATGAAGTAGTAAGTATATGCTTTGAATTGAACAAATATACCATAACTTTACTTTCTCTAAATGTTTTCTAATTCAGCATCATAACTTAATTTTTAAAAGCAACTAATTTATCATGTTTTAAAACTCACATCTCTTCATCAAATAACAGATGACACATGCATTTTGTATGCCAGCTATTACCCACAAAATCAGTTGCATTGCAATTATTTTTCAGTGCATCTAGAAAAGGTGTTGTTGATGATGATAATACTTTTTTTTGCACTGAAATCTGTTCTTAAGCTCTAGGTGTGCAGTGGTGAGTTGGCCAAAAATATCATATTACCTGAAAACTCACCCTTACCTTTAGAGCTTTGTTAGATCCAGCTCATAGATGAAACCTTCAAACATTTCATAGCATCCATGCTTTAGTAAGGAAACATCTGTTCACATATTAATAAACAAATCCAATACATAAGGCCATGCTGAGCTTCCAAGTATGACCCATTCTCAGGGGAGAATCTTACTGGATTGATCAGCTCACACTGGCCATATTAGAGCTGTTTGCTTTTATAACATCTTGGTCTTATCTGTAAAAGAAAGTTTATAAATAAGCAAGTATAGTGAATATAAGGTCAGCATGAGGCAGTGCAGAAACTAAATGACCTAACCCCAGAAGAGAAATATATATCCAGAGCCAACATTACATTTTTGAGATATGTATGGTATGTGTTTAGAAGTCTACCTTAAATACACATTGTACAGGTCAGAAAATAAAATGCAGTCACTGATGCCTGACAAAGATGCCTTTAGCTCATCATATCTTACTATTGCTCTAATTAATGTGCCCAGAAAATCGGATACCCCATATGGTTTCGAACTTCATTTTCCTCTCTTAATTCCCTTAGAGCTCTTTGTATTTATTAGAGTTTACTATCTGCATTTGTTCTCCCAGATGCACTTGGAATTTGGTTCATGCATTATCCACCCCTGCCTCTGTCTTCAATGAAAAATCATGAAATAATATGTGCAGTGGGTTTATCTGATGAATAACAATGTTCTCTTAAAGAGTACAACTTAAAAAAATAAAAAATGAGTTTTGCACTGCAGTACATACTTAAGTTGTTTCACGTCTTTATATTTCATTTATTCATTTATTTCATTTATATTTCATTTATTTTCCAACATTTTAATCATCTTTTTTATTCAAGAAGCCAGATTTAGATCAGATCAATATAATTATGCCATACTTTAATCTCAATCTGCTCTCTCTCTCTCTCTCTCTCTATTTTTTAGCAAGTGAAATTCACTCTCTTTTCTGAACCCACAGTGACTTGCTAGCCTAGTAAACTCAAATTCTGTTGGGTTATTTTCAAAACCTGGGGAGTGAAGGCAAAGCAGTTGAAGGAGTCAGAGGGACAAAGATGAAGTGCCTGAGACAGATGGCAGGATTCACACTGTGGAGAAGATGAAGAAAGGATTAAATCAAAGCAATGTCCGAAGTAGCCCCAATTACAGAAAAAGTAAAAGAGAGCAGACTACAGTGGTTTGAACATATGTGCAGGAAAGCAGAAGATGATTAGGTGAAGAAGATTTGAGAGATACAAGAAAAAGGCAAGAGGCAATGAAGATATCCAGCAAAGAGATGGATGGATTGTCTGAGAGAAAACCTGCAACAGTCAGACATGTCTGTTTAAGAAAGTAGAAGAATAGCACAGAATCGAGAGAGATGTGATAGGTGGAGTTCCTATCATGTAGTCGAACTTTTACAAGTTCACACCAAATGTGGTTGAGACCGTACATTCAAATGTGTAAAGGTTTGAGTGTTTGAATGGAAATTTCCATAAGTGGAGGTTTCCATTCACTTCAATGTGGTGCGATCTCGGATTTGGTATATTTAAGTAGCAGTGGGTGTTGGGGTGCAGGGGGGCTTGCCCCCCTGCTTACAACAATTTATTTTGTTGTCTGTTGTGTTTTTATTTTATTTTTTGCATAGTTGAAGTTCTGTAACTTCAGACATAATGGTTCAACCATTAGATGTCCGGAGTTATGGAACTTTGACTATATGATATAGACCTGATAGGTAATGAGGTGCTTTGACCTTATACAGAAAGTGGCCAAATCAGGGTGGGGTTATGATGATGATTCAAAAAAGTGTATCACTACTGTTTTTTTTTTTTTTTAATCCTTTCATGAAAATCTTTCTAAGCTCCATTATTCATTATTTCAATTTTCATGCTACAATTTTGCTTTTGAGCATACGTTGTATTCAAAACAAAGTCTGAAATAATATTGCAGAAGTACGAAAAACAGTGCTTTGTTGTTTGCATGTTTCCACAAATATTAAAAACTATCTAATTTATTGTTGCAAATCAAACTGCCTAATAAAATTCATTAAAATATAGTGAAAGCAAAGATCCTATGAAAATGCAGTACAGAACATAAATCAGTTTAGAGTTCAACAATGGGAATGTAAGATATGTCTTCCATCTTAAACCATGCAGGGAGATGACTTTCTGGGATATAAATTCAACTTCAGAAGAGTACCAGGTCCAAATACAATGGTGCTCATCCACTGGCAAACAAGTTGAATTTCTATTTATGGTACTGGTTGTTCAGATTTGGAGATAGCTTACAGTTTCAGGGGGCTGACTAAGGATGGATTTGTAACAGTTTAACACCTCTTGTAATCCAACTCCCAATAAAAACATCCTTGAAATTTAGAAAATCTACCTCCATTGCACAATCCAAGTTTGCATCCTTTACTTATTTCCCAGCACCTTGATAATTACAATGTGATGCAAATCTTTATCCTTAAGTCCATGACCTGCTTGTTTGAGTAGGTGTTCACAACCCTGCGACATTATATCGAGTCCATAAGACAGAAAAAAAAATCATTAATAAGCCAACAAAGTATTTATTATCCTTAGTCATCACTTTGGTACTTTTCTGTTAAACCCCTACCACTTCACGCTGCTGTGTTTTGCCAGTATTTCAGTAGTGGACACAAGTGTCTGTTTTAGAAGTAGATCTGTACAACTAAGAAACAAGTTCCCATTCTTATGTTGCATGTAAAGTACCATTGTGTCATTACAGAAATACCTGAAGTCCACCGGTAAATCCCTACCACTTGGCGGAGGTTTTCTTTACACATATTTTACCCAGAAACAAGTTACCTTTCTTACCTTATATATAAAGTACCATACTGTCATAACTGTCTTGCAATAACGTTTACAGAGGTGGCGTGCAGCTGAGTTGCATTACAGAGTCTAACAAGTGCTAGGTTTGAAACAGGGTCATGCATCTCGACCATTAAGTCACCGTCAAACGTCTATCCTGCCATTAGGATGCAATATGATACAACATACAAACATGCAATAGGTAGTAAAAAGAACAAAGGATCAGATACCATTGAAAAAGTCTCAGCGGAGAAAATAAAAGAAAGCAAAAACCCAACTTGTTGTCATCCCAACAGCTCAAGTGTGTTTATCAAAAGAAGCCGGTGTTATTCTTCAGCAAAATTGTTCAAACGTAGAATAACCTGGCCATCGTAAAGCGATTGTCAGAGCAATTGAAAATGCCTGGGCTGCTTGAATCACCACATGTGCTTACACCAAACACAAAGAATCAAGAACTGGTGAGGCAGCAACCCTGCCGAGATGAGGGTAAACATTAAGGTCTGCTTGGTAGTAGGGAAATAAGGTAGCCAATTCAAGTTTCTGCAGCACAAAGAACTGGTAAGGGTTTAATGAAGTTTCTGCAGCGTGAAGAACTGGTATGGGTTTAATAGAAAAGTACCATCACTTTTATAGCCCTGTGTTTTTCTCAGTTTATGATTCTTCTCAAATGTCTATACTTTTGACACCAAAGCAGAGGATTCCCTGTCTCTTACGAATATATGACAACAAACCAAAATAATGTCCATTTTATTTATTTATACATTTATTTATCAAGGTTTGTTTATCTGGGTAGGATAATGACCTCATTTGACTGATTTAGGACCTTTTGAGTGATGCTAAGATACTAACAAGGTAAACAATGCCAACGAATGTGTAAAAATGCAGTACTGAGAAAATAAAAAAGATGTGCTATTAGTTAGCCATAATGTTTTATACAAAAAAGTCCAAATAATCTACTGATGTGAATCAAAACAGCAATTCAGTTCAAATATTAAGTTAGTTACTCAACAGCTTCAGTCTGATGAACAGATAGGATAAAGTAGTCTTTCTTCCTATTTCTGTTCCCAAATGAAAACTGAAAAGTATAATATCTGCTATTTTCTCCATTTTGTGTTCCATGCTCATTATTTATAGACATAAATCAAACAATAAAAGGTCTTGTATAAATCATTATATCATGTTCTTTGAGCTCAAATTGCAAAACCTGAAATAAACCTCTTATCCAAGCCATGTTGATAATTTTAATTATCTGTATGCTCACTGGATAAGACATTTTGCTCATTGCAGAAAATTACAGTTTGTATTTAAAGTTAGCTTAAAAATATTTCTTAATAGCATCTATAAACTGGTATCAAAGCTGTGTCTGAAAACTTATGATCCATATAAGACGGATGACCTTCAGTTGTGCACTTTTTATCCAGGCTCAGTCAACTATAACAAAACCTGCTCCTTTTCATAAAATGTAGCAGTCTCCACTAAAGTCACTCTGGGTTTTTCAAAATTCCACTCAAAAAAGGTTGCTAGTTGTCAATATGCTTTCTTAATTTCCAGGGCTATCTTAGAAATCTCAGTCCAAAGAGCTACCTTAGTTTTAATGCGCATCAAGCAGCCTGTGCCTCCCTCATTTTCCAACTCTCCTCATATTCTGACATTTTTCCTACAAGCTTTGTCCTCCAAGGCAACCAGCTGTTGCTCTCTCTAAATCATATTTATATATATATAAACATGTTCTTGCTTGTGTTATTCCATACTTTAGAACATAATTGTTTTAGGAGACAGATGACATTATACTGTTCTTGCAAAAGTTCACAGCTAGGGTTTTTACAATCTTATAGTTGAGTTTGTACCTTTAGGTTCTAGGTCTTAAACTTTATTTTATAAGTTTCAGTAAACACAGTAACTATTAAGTTTGTTATTTTTTACTTTATTTATGTTACATTTGTTTACTGGAAGAGTCCGACTGGGCATAAAACCCTTTTTCAGTGGAGGCCTGGGGAGAAAAGCTCCATTGCTAGTAAACTATTTTATTAGTAGAAAGAAAATTGCATAATACAATAAAGAAATAAACAGTAACAGACATTCATAATGGTAAAAAGACTAGAACAGAATAAATGTGTCAAGTGGGAGACAAGACCAATACTGCACAACATGCCAGTAAGCAATCAAGTTACACACATGCTCTCAGCAACATTTGCTACAGCTGTCATATGTGATTAAGTAGTTCTGTCTGTGCAACTTGGTAGTTGAGATATTTAAGAAATATGAAATGCATGACAATATTAAAAATAGTATATGAACAATAACTGAAATATATCTACCTGCACTAGACAGAGAAAAAGTATTAGTGCAGTTGTCTTTTCCATAATGTAGCTTTTAAGATGAAATATTCCAATAACTTGTATGCAACATAGTTTGGGAATTATTAATGTAAATATGAACAGACAATATCATATACCAATGGGCATCAGTAAGATCTAAGTAGTGAAATGCCTGGAGGGATCACTAGGCTTTAATGAGTTAAATATTTTCATTTATAACACTTGAGAGGTAAGATATGCAGCAGACCAAACTGGTAATTAAAACACTCTTATTTAAGCCATTTGGATGTACTGGTTGCAGTATTTGTGATTAAGGTGGTGAATATCTGATGACATATTTGATATTGTTATCACTTTTCTTCCACATTAATACATAATTAGCAAGATCATTTGTTTTATAGTAGACTTTTTTAACCTTTTTTGTGTTCTTGTATACCTGTTTTTATGTTTCATCTTTCATAGGAGTATAGGAAGTAACTAGTCACACAGTCCATAGGGCCAAAGGATGCCTAGTATTAAGAACCCTTAACAAAAGTGTGCAGACAATGCTTACTATATTTGTGTGAGAGAGCCAACAGGTAATCCTTGGAGTGAATTTGTGACTGTCCATCTGTTTATCTAAGGTGGATGTAGTATTGCTATGCTTGATATGTAGAGGTATTTGTTGCAGAAATGTAGAATACATTGGCTTATACACCATGTCTGCGGTGAGTTTTCTTAATTTGTTGGTGTAGATTAAGGTCTTCTATATGGGTGCTTGAGATACTGCTGGTCTTGCTAAGATATAGGATGGTGATGGTTCCTTTATGACATAGAATACTCTGAAGGAGCCAGCTAATATATTAGGATAGATAAGGGTTTTAAGATGGTTGATTTTCTTTACTGGAAATTTCTGTAGCTTTTTGAATTGGGTAAAGTGCTTTATATAGTACATGCTGAGGGTCAGTGTATTCAATAATAGGTCTATTAAAGGAGGCATACAGTGGAATAATGCATTTTTTACAACTGGAAGATGTCCTTAGATGTTGCTTGGGCTAGATTTAAGGTTTTCTTAACTATAGTGGAGACGGTGGACAAATGATCTGTATATTTGTGCTAAAATATTTTGTAACAATGGCAGTCTTCATGAAGTTATCATTTGTAAAATAGGAAGTGGAAATTGCCTGCCTGCTGATGTTGTACTTTCTAGCATCTAGCAATGACACAATTTTGAATACCAGGTGTGTTCATAATCCATCCTCTGTGGGAGAAATGTTGCACTGGTGGGGATTGAGCAACAGTACCCAGTTTGCACTCAGCAAATGTGGATAGCTGGAATCCTGCAATATTGGCCTGGATATCAGCAAAATAGATGCCAAAGGTCACAGCACATTGCTCTGAGAGGTGCTGCTTGCTATGATTTTACATTCTTAGAATGTACCTGCAACCTTTACAACTTTGGTTGTATCAGAATGTAAATTTACAGTCCTGTAGATAACATAGGGATTTATACTGAGGTTACTAATTTGTCTCTATACCAGTATGGGGGGTATTAAAAGCCTTGCTGAAATAGACAGTGTGCTGAGAGACACCATTGTCCATTGCTGCAGTGAAGTTTCAAACAAGCTTACCATGTTTAAGAGGCAGAATATATCCTTCACAATTCAGATTGGTTTGGGTCAAGGTTAGTAGAGTTGTTTATGCCTATATTTATGAGCAAAGGTGTGGGTTGTTCCATTGCTTTACATATGAGGCAGGTCAGACTGATGTGCTTATAGTTACCAAGTCCCAAAGAAGAGCTGCCTTTATTGTGAGCATCACTGCAGCAGTTATACAAACTCCCAGAACACATCCAATGGCTATGCTGAGGTTGAAAACTGTGTAAAAGGCCTCAAAGTTTATATTTAGTGCAGATGAGGATGTATCCCAATATGTTGTCAGGCCTCCATGGAGGTGCAAATTTAGCTTTAAAAAGGGATTCTAGGTTTGCTCTTTAGTGAATGTTGATGAGATAACATAACAGAAACAGTGGGAGAGAATATATGTGAGGGTAAGATATCCATTACATCCTTTGGATTAGAGTGATTGGTGTTTTTCTGAACCAGTTCAATGCATGGTTGAACATTGCTTTGTTTAGTTTCCTAAGATAGATAAAGAAGATGATTTATAATTCCATTTGGTGTCTGTAGCTAAGTGTATTTGCATTTCTTAATGGTAGTCTTAAGATCTTTGCTGGTCTAGTTCAACATATTCTTGATGTGAGAGGAAATTGCATTTCTTATATTCTCTTAAGAGGTTACTTCTTTATGTATACAGTTTGATACATGAATTATACCCTATTAGTTTAAACTTCCTGTACATTAAATGCATGGTCACTAGGTTGGCTGTCCCGCTATTGAGGTACTGGTAGATGTCACTGATGTAAGAGGTTGCCTTTTCAGCCAAATCTATGAGTGGGGGATTTTTGAGGATTCACCTTTGCCATGTAAGGTGCATAGTAGGTTAACCTTAGAGAAGTCCTTAAAGATCAATGTATTTGGCTAGGTGAAGGTACAAAAATTGCTTAACTGAAAATATCACTAATTTGTGATTAGACTTCACCAGGGATGTAGTGGTGCAGAGTGGTGTATAGGCTAGAGATAATTTAATAAGAACCTGACCAAGAGTATTTGGACCCCTGTTGGGGAGTTTATCAATTTCTTCACTGCATTTGCATTAAACATGTTCAAAAAACATTGTTTGTTTTGTAGTTTACACATGCTAGTCAATGGCTGGGTAGTCAAAGTTTCCAAACATTGTAGTGTTAGTTTTAATAGCAATCATTCAAGTGCAGAATAATTATCATGGTCCTCTTGGCTCATAGATGGGAAACCATAGTAGGAAATTATATAATTGTTGGTTTTGTTGACAGTGATTGAGATCTGTAGGAGCTCTAAGTTTCAGTAACTGCACTAATATGGATGTATTACAGTTGCAGGAGTGCCTCATTTTGTAACATCTTTTTATTTATACTACTATCATTTAGTAGTTCCACTTTGATATTGTTTGGATATAAATTTTCTGAGTTAGAATATGTGGGCCTTGCCTTAATAAGGAGTTGTGAGGACAGCAAATATTTTTGCCTGTATGCAAGTGCCTTGGTCTGAGAAGTGTGAACTATACTTGCCAAAGCAAAAAGCTTTATCCACCATTTCCTCCATTACCTTTTGACATCCCATTCCGGTTCTGGACAGACAGCGTATGGTCCTTATATTCTTGCCTAGACTGGTGAGTATGGTGTCAGTATGCCATAAGATAGAATCACCTGTGATTATGACATTTCCCTGGGTGTTCTCATGATCTTCTGTTTACTTCTCTGGAGGTGCAGTTGGGAGTGATGTGAAGACATAGTGTTGGTGGGTGTGGCTGTAACTGCTACATAGTATTCTTAAGGCTGAAATTTTCTTGTGCAGACAATAGAAGGTTAAAGGGCTGGTGGTATGCTGTGAGCAGTATAGTGTCATGGAACTGAGGTGCTTATCACCAGTAATCTGGTGTGAAGTTTAGTTTTCAGATTAAGTAAGAATTTGCATTGTTCAGTTTTAGGAAGCAGCAAATTGGCAGTCAGTAAGCATTTGGCCATTGATGTACTGCCTCAAGACATCTAATGTAAGTCAGCTGGACACAGTTGAGCTAATGCCTGAGGCATGGGACAAGTGTAGATATAAAAAGTAGCTGGGACTTGAAAGCAAACTGAGGGAGAGCATAGGGTATATGTGCAGTAGAGATACATCCTAAGGGAGTACAAAGTACTCAGGAAGTAGACAGTGCTCCATTTGCTGGAGTACAACTTCATAAAGACAGTAGCACTAAAATGTGCTATACAATGTGGTAATGCATTGTGCAATGCTATAATGTGCTATTAAGTGCCTTGTTTATATGGTAGATCTATGTATATCCAGTTAGGTTTTAGTGTTATGTAGACAGAAACAATGCAAGATCTGAGAAGTGACTGAAGCAATATAGGCACATTTAGTGCAACTGTGAAAATGAATAGGCTAAAAATGGCTCAGAAATTCAAATCAGGCAAAGGTGCCATTAACAAACCAAAATCTCAGCTTCTCTGTACATGGAACGTTGAGGTATCAAAAGGCAGAATGCCAGCTATTAGGCACACAGCATGGTAAGGAAAAGTGACTGAAAAATACATGCAAAATGATTCAAGAATTTGGGCATGGGTGGCACCAGCTTAAATAAACACAGTATGATAATTTAATAGCACAGGTACAACAGCTCACACTACAATAAGAAAAAATGATGCAAGAATGAAGGCACAGGTGTCAAGAAATTAAACAAACACAGGGCAATAATTCAAAATGGATGCAAAATACCTACACAGCTATTACAAGTAAGAAAACATAGTAAAAATAAATACAAAACTGGAGACACAGTGTTGCAATTAATTTGTATAGATCTGCAAGCTGCTGCATGTTGCACAGCTATTAAAGGGGACTAGACTTCACCTTTCCTGATTGAGAATGGCAGGAACAGGCACCCAGTGACTACTGTTTGGTCTGGGTTAGTGTGCTGCTGCCTCTTTTGAATGATTTTGTAGCTAATATCAGTAAAAGCTGGTTTGGACTTTAGGTGGACATGGAAACTGAAAACACTGAAAAGAATTAGATTTGGGATGTTAATAAAAATTTTATGTTTAAAGTTTTTGAAATATCTGCTACATTTTATTTCACATATTATTTAATTTTGAGCAGCAAATGATGTGTTCTCTAGTTTTACAATAATATATTACATCCCCACCAAATGGAACAGATCACCATACATACTTTTTTACGTTGTCTGGGGACAAATAAGCTCTGTACAAATTTCCCAAAAGAAAATATGCCAGAAGCAAGATGATGGTTTTGTATGCAGATTCCTCAAAACTAGTTCAATTTATTTCTTATTTACCAGAAAAAGTCCTACATTTTCAAAATGTACAAGATGGAATATATTTGGATTCCCTTTATGTTCTGTACATTAAGATCAGTATGAGTTGGAAGAAAAGTTATCTATAAAAATGTCTAGTAAAGTGCCTTTATGTGAAATTGAAAATGTTGTGGCTTATCCAGAACATAATGTGTGGTCTGTTCATAAGATAGTCTTTGAAACTGTTCCAGAAGAACAATTCAGATTATCCCTTGAAATCTAAGGTCTTTTTATGTAGTTTGATTAATAATATGGCTGACTGCAAGGATTCCTGCAATAATGTGTGTAACCCTCAGCCATTCAGTTATCATTACTAACATTAAACAATTACTGAATAGTAAGAATATAGCCAGGACAGGATAGACTGTATATTGGATTACACACTGAATATTATAGCAATAACTGACAACATCGATGTGGTTTATTGAAGTTTACTCATGGTTGGCGTGGTTTAATCATGAGGGCGAAGCCTGAGTGATTAAATAAAGCCAACTGTGGGTAAATTTCAATATACCACAGCCACGGAGTCAGTTATTGCTATTATACAATGACATTATTTAAGAAAAAAACTTACTTTTCTTAAATAATGTCTTTGTATAACAGCACATTACTGTTCTTCTGTGGCTGGTGGTATATTGCTTCCTTGTGTTGATGTATGGCGCATGCGTATGGGACATGCATTCCGACACAAACCCAGTACATCAGTGCTCGAGAAAGTAAGCAACGGAGAAAAGAAGATCTCCATTGCTCCGCTTTTCCTTTCTTTTTTTTTTTTTTAATTAAAAAAAATGTTTGGGAAGTTTAAAGTAGGAGAGAGACAGAATGCAGGAAATACAAGGGAAATCAGGTATGTGCCTTTAGTTTTAAACAACATACCTGATTTCTCTTGCATTGTATGCATGGTGTCTCTCTTGTATGTCTGGAGTCCGGACTACAAATTTTGTTTCAATTTTTGTTGAAAAAAAAGTTTAAATGAAAGAATATACCAACGGAAAAAAGTCCGGGCGACTGGATCTTTTTCCGTTGGTATATGCAACGGGCATGCTGGTTGGGCTGGCCAATCAACTTGCTCATTTTAGAATCTTAATGGCCAGTCATTGTATAATGTAAAATAAGAAACAATCATTGCAACATAATGCTCATGATGATAATGCTAGACTTGGTTTTAAAGAATAACATAAGTGCTTAAGGTGTTCAGTATGCCTTACATTTATATAGGACAAGAGTAGTTTTAATGAATACACTGCAACATATGCAGTACCTTGGGTACTATTGTAATTTTGCTATAATCATCTTAGCACAAATGTTAAGTAAAAACTTTTGCCATTTCTAAAGAAAGCTGCTAATATGGGTATTTTGCAAACTATTCGTAATAGTGTATTGAAGAGAGGAAGTGATTATTGCTGAATACTGAACTTTCTGTGAAATCCACTGAAAAATATAAATACTTTTAATGTTCTCTGAAATGAATAATTTCTGTATGTAATGGTAAACTTTATTCAATTTATTTTTAGTCTTAGGTTGCTATAGAAAGTAAGTATCTCTTCTCATACTGCTGCTGAATTATGCTCAGAGCTGGTCAAGAATTTTAATAGTTTCCTGCAAAAGTCTCATGGATGCCTGCTCCTAACGCAATTCTTTCCCATAGCATTTTCCCAAATACATCTTTATTATTACAGATAGAAATGCAAAGTCATGTAAGGCATATTTTCTTCATCCTTCCATGTATAGGAATTTTGACCGTTATGAATGACCTTTCTAATTTAGCCTATTAGAAACTGTAATACATACAAAGTCAAAAAGTAATCTCACTATACTATATTGAACGTTTTATGCTGTGTCAGAAAATATTTTTTGTTGCTATTGATTAAGGATATCAATATTTTTTAACATTATCATGCTTTTGTACTTTCAGAATAAAAACACATTGGTTCTGATGCTCTAAATTTGGTATGAATAGTTTTGGCTAGTTCGACAGCATAGGTAAGAATCAGCTAAAATCCACGTTTAACATGGTTATCTCTACATGGTTAAGAATTACTGATGAATCTGTACATTCCCAGGGTTTTGTAAAAGTCCCTTTTAAAAATAAACATGATAACCTAGTCAGACATACCTTGCATAGTCTAGCTAGATATCCATTCATATCAGAAGATGTTTTGACACGTTAAGTACATTAGTAGCAACCTGCAATTCTGATAAGGTAAATGGACTGGCGTCATGGCTTGTTCTTTGGAAAATGTCATGTGTAGATCGGTCTTCAAAAGAAGCAAATTATTACCTTGTAATTATGGCTGAAAATAATGATGGTACAGAAGTACAGAAACATTCATACTGTATCTGTTGGGTCAGTATCTAGTGCCCCTACAATAACATTTTAAACAGCATATACTCTTGAAGTATAAGACTCCAGGCACTGCCTTTATAAGACCATTAATTACTGTTAAAACTGTAATTTGTGTAATGTTATGGCTGTTATGAGATCACCAGTGATGGTCTGTTAGTGCATCACTGATTAGTACTCTCAGCCTCTGTTATACAATCTTATTTTTAATGTACAGAAGAAGATATGACTCCCCCCCCACCACCCCACCCATGAGGCTATAATTTTTGTGATTTAATTTCATTTGACATTGGGCTGATGAAGCATTAATTTAAGACATTTCTAATACAGTTTTAGGAGGCAGATGATATATAAGGCCACAGATTCAGTCATATTCAGACACAGTTTTTTATATTATTTAATGCATATACACTTACTCATGAAACACTGTAGTCACTAGTCTGCATTAAAATACAGGATGTTTGTATATATTCAATCAAAAAATGAAATAATAGTGCCTTTTGGCTTTGCAGTTTAAAAAGAAATGATAAAAACAATGCTTCTTGACTTTGTAGTTCCAAGATTTTATTTTATTTATTTTATTTTATTTCAATTATATTTGTTTACCAGTGTAGTACATTCATCAATATTAACCAATTTCAGGCTCAGTGTGGGTGAAATACAAAATGTTTCACAAACAAAAAAATATTGAAAGGAAAGCAATAACAGAGTAATTCAGACTAATTACATAGAAAAAATATATATGTCTAGCTATATATACATATCGTAGTGACAAGCACAGTGTAATGTACAATCAAGCAGAGTGTAATGTACAATACATACATTAGTTTCCAAAGTTGGTCAATATTCAGTAAATCTTGAAAAAGGAGAAGAGACTGAGAAAGGAGACAGGTTCCTTGATAACATCCTGTGTTGAAGCAGGAGCATGTGGCTTGGATGAAGTACTTTTTCAGGTGTATTCCAAATTTGGAATAAGTGTTGGTTTCCTTAATGAAAATGGGGAAAGCTTGCGAAAGTGTAGGTGCTTGAGAGGAGAAACCATGTGGAGTGCTGTGGGGTTTGGTTTTAGGGGAAAATAAGAGATGGTGGGTCTTGTGAGTAGTGTCTTAGGTTGTATCAGGTGTTTTTTTCATGAAGCCCAGCTGCAAGAGAAGTACGTGTGTAGAGATGGAGTAGTTTGAAGGATTGGGACGCTAAATGTAGGTTAGATCTTTGTGCTTTGCTTAGCCATTTGGCTTTTTCTATGGTAAAACAGTGATGCTCACAGAGAGGTCTGTCTGTAATGAATCGGCAGATGCTGTTAGACATAGCCTAGAGTGTGGCAATGTCTTTTCTGAGAGGCAGAAGCAAAAGTTAGGAACCCATATTCAAGCTGAGAAAGGAGACCTCCTTTGCCAATGGCTGCTTTGGCTGGTTGAAATAGAGAAGGGGAGATCTTTTTGGTCCACCCAGGCCTCAGTTCTAGCTATATATGAAAATATCTCCCACTAATGCACTCCATCACTTAGCCATGACTGGGCTGACAAACTCTCAATTTCTTAATTCCAGATAATATTGCAGGGGAGTAAGTGACTTCCTGAAGATCTAGATGCTGAAAACACCCCTGTTACATGGGTATTTAAGAGCCTATTACTGACCTTTAGAAAGTATTTTCCTGACTAACTATTGTTAGAATGTTCACACATACCTTATTGCAGCACACATTTCAAGGCACATTCCCTATTGTCTCTATTCAACATTTTACAAGTACCCCTACCCCACCCCCACACAAAACTATGGGATCTGGACTCATCTGTATCTCTATTAGTAAGGCTAGGCCTGATGGTCACTATATATTGAAAGGGGTGGACTGACAGTGTCAGCAGCAAAGACAGTGTTGGAGTCATACCTTTCAGTTGTCCAGATTTTTACCTCATATTTTTGGTCTCTTCATAAAATTTGTGTTTTTCTGGCAAACTATTGAGGTTTGAAGTCACTAAATAATACTGAGAAATGTTAAAACATTTGCGTTTCAGACTTCATATCCCACAGAAAAGGAGTAATAATTCAAAACCTGTTAGTCTAGCAACTTTCAAAACTTATAGAAGCAAATTTTTCAAACATGTCCCTATTTCTGGGCCTTTGTCTAGATTTCTTGCCCTGAGAGGTTGAGAGCTATGGTTGAAGTATATTTATAGTGGGGCAGGTTCCACAGCCAAAGATGTAATTCTTTTAATCTACAGGATTTTAGTAATATCACCTGTTGAGATGGGGTGTAACTAGTGAATTCCATTTTGTACTCACAGATGCTTATTGCTACCCCCAATCTACCTGAAATTTAAAAGGTGGTCATACCACTTGAGCTATTGCCCCACCCCACCCCAAACTTAATGTGTGTAACATTTTCAGCTGCTCAGTCAAAAACAATTACAGATATTGTTTTTAGATTTACAGTTTTCTCTGTAAGAAAGCTATATACATGTTTTAGAAACATTAATCTAGATGGTTGTAGATGTCACATGGCATGCTAAAGCTCCAATGTTTCTAACAGGTTCTGAAAAAAATGTACACTTTTGAGTACAAAGAGTATGTTTGGCTACACCCTTGCTCTTGACTACCGTGTCTAGTTCCAGAGGTCACATAATCAAAAGGATATATGTGTGTGTGTGTGTGTGTGTGTGTGTGTGTGTATATATATATATATATATATATATATATATATATATATATATATATATATATACTATCTCTAAAGAATAAAAAATGTTCCAATTTTTAATAAGTAATACTTCGATTATTTTTTTCAAAATTATTCTTAATAGTTTTACTTATCTGTTAAGAGATTTTTATTCCTTAATATTTTAGTTCTTTTCCTTCCATATAATATTTATATTTATCTTTAAACTTGCTATCTAATAATTGACTTAACTAAATTTTCAGTTTTATTATTAAATTTCAGCAGAGATACTTCTTGAAACTTTTCAATTTCCTCATCTATTTTTTCTTCTGAATAATTTAACTCTCTTCTAGTTAATAAAATATTTTCTGCAAAAAGGTGTATTTTGGATTGGCAATCTCTGTTAATTGAGAAACCATCAATTTTTTTCATTGCTTTTTGTATTGTTAGCTAAGGGTTCAATGACTAAAGCAAACAGTACAGGGGACACAGGGCTCCCTTGCTTTGTGCCTTATTACTACCCCATCTTCCCATTCTATCTTTAATATGCATTTTAAGGAGTTTCATAGTATAACTTTACTAACCTGACCATTATCATTCAAAGATAAAAAAATTCTTGATTTGTTCCTTAAGGTAACTCTTAAATTATTTTAAATTCCTCATATGGGTCTACTTTACTTTTCAAAATTTCAAAATTTCATTATTTCATAAAAGAAAAGTAGAGGACCACTTATGCGAAAGTGCACTTAAACAAAAGTGCACTTTCGCAAATAACTGTACAACGAACCAGTAAGAAACAATGTGGCTCTGAAACGCACTACAGTGGGGAAAAGGGAATTTACTTGATTCCCCACTGTATTGCGATCTCTAAGTTAGTATATTTATGTAGCAAGGGTGTGGGGGGTGCAGGGGAGCTTACCCCCCTGCAAAACACTGTTTTTTGTGTTTTTATCAGTTAATTGAACTGAAATTCATGGAAGTGGACTTTTGTTTAAGTGCACTTTTGTGTAAGTGGTTCTCTACTTTTCTTTTTCAAAATAATTAAATTTCGACAAAGGAAAAAAAAAATATATATATATATATAGGGTTTCTATATGTAATTTGAAGTTTCCTTACATCCATTAATATATTTATACTTAATACATTATGATCAGATAAGGACATGGAATAACTTTAAAATAATTCACTTTATTAAGGAACTCTATAGATGCATAAATCCTATCACTTTAGTTTGCATCCAATGTGCATTGCAATAATGAGTGAAGAATAATAACTTATATTTTGTTTTTTCTAGTAAATCAACTACATTATTATTACTAATCCATCTATTTAGTGCTTTAGCTGATGCCAGTATTTAGCTTTATTCTGTTCACTTGTATCTTTTATACTAGATGCAGTTAAACTCCGCTGCTAAAATTAAACTACCATTCTAATGATTTGTCTATGTTTAAGTGATCTTTAGCCACTTTTTCACCTTTTCTAAGGAGCCAGTAAAAGTAGCTAGTGCACAGAGTTTGCCATTATATTTAATTATTACAAATGTATACATTCCTTTGGGATCATTAATGGATTCCATGACCTTAGGCACTGCAGTACATTTTCTCCAAAGTATAGCAGTTCCTCTCTTCTTTTTGTTAAAAGAAGCAGATGACAACATTTCATAACCTAACTTATTTAAATATTGTATATCTTTATCAAGTGAGTATCTTGCAAGAATATAATGTCTCCTCTGTTTAATTTTAGATATCTTGTAAATGGTTTTGTTTTATTTAATCCATTTACAATGATAGATAATAGATTAACCCATCCATACTGTGTATTTAAAAAGATGTTTTAAAAGATAATATGACACATTTGTCCACCATATTAATTTAATTATATATAAGGACAGGGCAGTGGTGCAGCAGTTGTGTAGTCACCTCACAGCAAGAGATTCTCCAGTTCGATTCTCGGCTGGGGTGCCTTCTGTGCAGAGTCTGCATGTCCTCCCAGCATTCATGTGGGTTTCCTCCAGGTGCTGTGGTTTCCATCCATGTTACAAAGACATGCATCCAGAGCATTTCTCTGGGCCTTCACTGAAAATTGGCTTTGTTCCAAGTTGGACTTTCCTCGTAAATAAATAAATAAATAAGACTCTAATAACCTCTCCAACACTACCTTAACATTCCACAATTTTCTGAATTCTTTATTTCTACAAACTAAACTTCTAAAAGTCTTAAATAATAAAAACAATGACAAGTTTGCAACCATAACTGTATATATCGCTAATAAAACACAACCTATCATGAATACCAAAGTTCTTAGTTTGCCTATTGACTAGACAAACTACTATACTATCTTTTTCCCTACCAATACATAAACATTCATCAAAAAACTAGCCAAAAGCTACTGTGACTTACAAATAATTAATATAATATTATATAAATATAAATATAAGAAGCTGTTAATTTAGTTATATATATATATTTGCCATTTAAAACTATCCACTCCATTATTACATACATGTTTAATAATCATCTTCTATTAATCACAAATATTAAATAATCTAGCAAATAGTATTTGATATACTTATTTATGTAATAGTAGTATAAATTACCCATTAAATAGTCTTAAATTATTCACTTACTCAACATTATTAAAACTAAATCTCTACATAAATAGAACCTGAACAGATAAAGACATCTGTAAACTTACAGGTGAGAGGTAATATTATCATACTTAACTACAATATAAAAGGGAAATCAGTGAACATATATATTTATCATGCTGGAAGATGCACACATTTTATAGATCTAACAAAAGTTCTGAATTAATTTTCAAAGTGCAAGCGTCTATATCTCAAAACTGTGTAACACTCAACACAACAAATATCAAAATATTTAAAAATCATTTAGCTTATTAAACTACTTCATAAAATATGTACATTACTGAAGCTGAAGAGAATGTCTTTCTATTTCTGTGCAGTCAAAACATATTCGCAGTCTATATTGTAGTCAGAAGTTACAATGTGTTCATTTCAAATCCCATTCTCCCTTCCTGGATTCAAACATATTAGAAAATCTGTTTCAGTTTGTATCAAAATGGATTTACTGATTCAGCAATAAAACACTCAAAACTTCATTTTTGCCTTATGAAATTAGTTATTTCAGGTAGTCTTAGTGAATCTAATAACATACAACTTGTAAAAATCTTCAAAGTTCATATGACCAAGCTTCAGATATCAGCTTTAACATTATTTTCAAATATTTTTATATGATTTTCTACATAAATTATATGAGATCTTGTATATTCAAATTTCAACCACATGTAGGTATAAGTAACAGACGTCTTTCTTAAAAACAGTTTGTTATTTAAATATATTTTTCTGTCTAATTTTCCCATTAATATTCTACCTTATTCTATATATCTTGTCTTTTTAAAATCTCCCACCAAAGAGCTATTTAATCACCATCTCTCTATTAAAGATTAGAGTATGTGTACATGTCTTAACTTAATTAATCTTGCATATTAAATATGCCATTCCTTGTACATCTGCATATTATTCATAAGATATTTACTCTTCTTGTTAATTCTAGTATTGCAAGTTATCTTGACTATATATAAATAATTCCTGTTTATTTAATCTGAATGTGTGTTTTTAGCCATTGTGAACTGTTGTTCTGATCTAACATTCACATCCTGACATCAGCCTCAGGATTCAATAAACTCCATGTAGGCTTCAGTCAAAGTCTACATGGAGTTTACATGTGTTAGAGGTGGTGCATAGTGACCAGCTCCGTGCAATGTATATTCATGCTGTGCACCACATTTAAGTGAGGTTTTGTGGCTGACAACAGTTTTGCTGACCAGAAAACCATGTAACTGAATATAAATAGCGCTCTTCTTTAAATCAGAGCACTGACAGTCCACAGTTTTGTATGGAATGCCACAATGATCACAAGGGCTTCACAGATAGTTCTCAATCTCTTAGTGATAGACATCTGGACAAAGGCCAACATAATGGGAGGCAATAACACAGAACTAGAGAAACATTTGACATATTTGCCCTATAGAAATGTGCTAGAATAACCATAGGTTTGTATTAAGATACATGTTCTGTAGAATTTAAAGTTTGAAACTCAAATGTATGTAATATTGAGTCACATCAATCCTGAGATCATCCCAGTGATAAAGCAGAAAGCTACAGATTCGATAAGGAACACTTCTGGACATTCTGTGAACACCTTTACAGTTGAGAGGTATGAATGCTAAGTATATGGCCCAAACAGTACAGTGCATCTGCAGTGTGAAGTGTCACGGTAACCCATTCCTGGCATTCTCTACTGAAGTACTATAAATGATCTGTAAAGGTATATGGACTGCCATGTAAAATGAACACTCAGGGGTAGTGTATTTATTGAATAAGGACACAAAGATGAACTGTAGGAATGAGCACAAGGAAAGAGGAAAAGTGAAACAACTTAATGTACACCAGATGAGGGCATGTCATTGGAAGATGGTGGTAACAGCAACACCAATCACATATCTATATGGTACGGTAGAGACGGCACAGTGAAAATGTGTATTATCTGACTGTCACACAAGGTGACAATGGGTAGGATGCCTGTATGAGATAAGCATCCTTATATGAAGGCATCTGACATACAAATGGGGTAGGGTGAATATTGTGTGCAAACTAATTTGGCTGAATACGAGTGTAATATCAGCAAAGGTTTCCAGCAAGTGGGACACTGGTAAAGGCTCATGGATAACATTAAAAGAACCAACCACAATCATGGATGACATCAGAATAATACCACCAGTAATCCCATGCCTCTGACATAATATATGTGATTTTCAGAGTGATAAGAGATGATTCTACACAAACACCTTTGTACAACTATTATGATGCATACATACTCTGAGGGTAATCAAACTGTCCTGGCACTGTAACATCTACAGAAAGTGTTAGGAGGGACACTGCTATACCTGTATGTGACATTATGAGCAATACATGCTACCTGACTGGTGTGCATTGCATATATATCTATATCTATATATATATATATATATATATATATATATATATATATATATATATAGATATATATATATATATATATATATATATATCTATATATATATATATATATATATATATATATATATATAGAGAGAGAGAGAGAGAGAGAAAGAGATGGCACAATCCACACTGTCACAAATATCTATACTATTAATGCTGTCAATCACCTATGTATGTACAGTATGTATCACCAGAACAGGTAACACACAAGCATCCATCAGACAGTCATGTTTATGCCAGAAAAAATACCTAGGTATAGCCAATAAGTTTTATGACAGCTCACTGTGACAAAAATGGTACATTTCAGTTACACATCAGTGGAGGATGTGTAGGGAGGTACATGAAGAAGGGTGCATTGTACTCCATTTCTGGTGTGATGAAGTATGGGAACTATAGTCATGGCTGTGACAGCAATCTTTGGTATGTGTTAATACTGGCTGTGTTATACTAATATCACAGTTGGAGTCAGTGATTGCCCAAAATCTGTAGTCCTTCAGGCAGCTGTTTGGACACAGGATGTGTATGTCATCTGTGATGTCCATCTTTTAAATAATGGACAGGAAAGGGCCTAGCAAACAGCCCTGAGGTATGGACCTGATCACTGGACTTGAGATATGTCACTTTGCACATTTCAACGTAGTGAGATGCCACATATATGATACACTGGTCTATCCCTTGGTGATATAGCTGTTTATGACCACATCAGAAGTGGTGATTGAATACCTCAATGTGATTTCTGTCAAATGCCTTGGCCTGATCAAGTTCTACAAGATGATAATGTTTTCAACATGTATGCCTTTGATGACTTCTTTGAGGACATTTATCAGATATAACAAACATGCAGCATTCACAATTCACATAGGTCTGTTTCACACAGCTGAGATATTCTTAGTGTCCATTTAGGAAAGGTCTATGATGACATGTTGGTCTACCTCACAGTTGAGGAGCACCAGGATGTGTCTACGCATGCATGCATCATGTACTGTCCCCTCCAACTCAGATGGATGCATGTTGATGTATATTCTTCTATGGGAACATAGCCCATCTGGAGGGTGTGTTAATGTGTGTATTCAAACTTTTCAAAAAGTTGTATGTGCTGATTCATGCCATAGGCAATCTGTGATGTTGTCACAGCTCATTGATTCTGTGTGATAGGCCTGGATGAAGATAATACAGTGCATACTGCCTGTCATGATCTGGCCTAGGGTTTTGACACAATCCCCCACAATGATATCATTGAGAAACACTTCCAGCTGGGATTAACCCTTACATCACTGGATGGGTAAACAGTTGGTTCACCAACAGATCACATACACTGAAAGTTGGTGAATCAAACTGTACCAGTAGAGCTGTCACCACTGGCAAACCCCAGGGATCTTTGCTTGGCCCTTTATTGTTTGGAATCTATTTCTTGACAGTTCTGGCTAAGCTAAAATATATGGTCTTTGGCTTACAAAGTTTGTTGATGCTTGCATATTGAGTGCAGTCATTGGCTCCAACAATGATGACAACAGCAGGAGCTAACACAGAAAAATAATTGGTGAGAAAGACACATGATCTACAAATAAATGCAGAAATGTGTCTTTGTTGCCCTTCTAAAAAGTGGAATTCCCTGCTGATTACAGCATTGCCAACAGTCATGCTATGCTGAAACCCAATGATGCAAGCACTGGGAATACATATAGATAGCAATCTGAACTTTAACCATGTCTCCATACTGGTATTGAAAGCCTATGCTGTGCACATCATACATCACAACATCATATCCATTTCTTAGGATTGTATGACAGCAGAGTACTTGAAACTCATCAGAACAATAATAGGGAATAGTGCTCTCTTTTGCATGTGCACCAGACACATGCAGCAGCTGGAGATACCACAGGAGTTTCTCATCAAGAAAACACAGGGCCTACAAATCATACCATGATATATGTGTATAAACTGAAAGCCATGACATTGTAATCTGTATTGTATCGGATGAGGTGACTTTCTCATCCTGTCCTGGTGGGAATAGTGTATATCCACAAATCAGATATAGATGATTATATCAGTAGTGTCTGTTGAGGAGAATATGGTAATAACAATGTCTCACATGCTGGTTTAAAAGGCTCTCTGTAATGTCAAGCAAGAACACAAACACACACACACACACACACACACACACACACACAGTTGATTACAGTGAAAATAGAACTCCCACCTATCTAAGTACACAGAATACAGACCTCTGTATTTAAGGCATGCACCACAGCTCAATTCTGACTTGGAGCATCTCAGACAACACTTTGTAGCTGATGACAACAGCAGTGTCTATTGAGGAGAATATGGCAATATCAGTGTCCCACATGCTGGTGGAAAAGGCACTGTAATGTCAAGCAAGAACACACACACACACACACACTTGACTGCAGAGAGTAAAGAACCCCTACCTAAGTACACAGATTACAGAACTCAATACTTTATGCATGCACCACAACACAAGTCTGATTGTTATAAGATAGTCATAAGACTGTTGGACAATGCATAGTGGATGACATTTCATTGCTGGAACCTGTGTTCTGAGAGACTGCTTCTCAATATATCTGCAAATATACAGAGCTGAGTATATTTTTTGGTTTTAGAGTTTGCACTGTTAATAGTTGCTTAGATCTCTTCTGAAACAGTTTACCTCATCTCCACCTATATTCTTTTGTGTCTTCAGTTGGTATAACTGGTTTTCACAGCTTGTGTGTTATCTAACTCAAGGATCACTTGCATAAATTTAGACCTGTTAGTAACAGCCTGCATTTCATTGCTCAAACCTGTGTTCTGAGAGACTGCTTCTCAAACTATCTGCAAATATACAGAGCTGAATATATTTTTTTGGTTTTATAGTTTGCACTGTCAATTGTTGCTTAGATCTCTGCTAAAATAGTTTACCCTATCTCCCCCTATTTTCTTCAGTGTCTTCAGTTGGTATAACTGGTTTTCACAGCTTGTGTGTTATCTAACTCAAGGATCACTTGCATAAAATTAGACCTGTTAGTAATAGACTGCATTTCATTGCTGGAACCTGTGTTCTGAGAGACTGCTTCTCAATCTATCTGCAAATATACATAGCTGAGTATATATTTTTTGTTTTAGAGTTTGCACTGTTAATTGTTGCTTAGATCTCTGATGAAACTGTTTACCCCATCTCCCCCTATTTTCTTCTGTGTTTTCAGTTGGTATAACTGGTTTTCACAGCTTGTGTGTTATGTAACTCAAGGATCACTTGCATAAAATTAAACCTGTTAGTAACAACCTGCATTTCATTTCTGGAACATGTGTTCTGAGAGACTGCTTCTCAATCTATCTGCAAATATACAGAGCGGAGTATATTTTTTTGGTTTTAGAGTTTGCACTGTTAATTGTTGCTTAGATCTCTGCTGAAACTGTTTACCCCATCTCCCCCTATTTTCTACAGTGTCTTCAGTTGGTATAACTGGTTTTCATAGCTTGTGTGTTATCAAACTCAAGGATCACTTGCATAAAATTAGACCTGTTAGGACAGGAATAAATGGAACGAGTTGATCTGCTGTGGCGACCCCTAACGGGAGCGGCCGAAAGAAGAAGTAACAGCCTGCATTTCATTGCTCAAACCTGTGTTCTGAGAGACTGCTTCTCATTCTATCTGCAAATATACAGAGCTGAGTATTTTTTTTTTTGGTTTTAGAGTTTGCACTGTTAATTGTTGCTTAGATCTCTGCTGAAACTGTTTACCCCATCTCCCCCTTCTTTATTCTGTATCTTCAGTTGGTATAACTGGTTTTCACAGCTTTATCTAGCTCTATGATCACTTGCATAAAATTAGACTTGTTAGTAACAGCCTGCATTCCATTGCTCAAACCTGTGTTCTGAGAGACTGCTTCTCAATCTATCTACAAATATACATAGCTGAGTATATATTTTTTGTTTTAGAGTTTGCACTGTTAATTGTTGCTTAGATCTCTGATGAAACTGTTTACCCCCATCTCCCCCTATTTTCTTATGTGTTTTCAGTTGGTATAACTGGTTTTCACAGATTGTGTGTTATCTACCTCAAGGATCACTTGCATAAAATTAGACCTGTTAGTAATGGACTGCATTTCATTGCTGGAACCTGTGTTCTGAGAGACTGCTTCTCAATCTATCTGCAAATATACAGAGCGGAGTATATTTTTTTGGTTTTAGAGTTGGCACTGTTAATTGTTGCTTAGATCTCTGCTGAAACTGTTTACCCCATCTCCCCCTATTTTCTACAGTGTCTTCAGTTGGTATAACTGGTTTTCATAGCTTGTGTGTTATCAAACTCAAGGATCACTTGCATAAAATTAGACCTGTTAGGACAGGAATAAATGGAAAGAGTTGATCTGCTGTGGCGACCCCTAACAGGAGCGGCCGAAAGAAGAAGTAACAGCCTGCATTTCATTGCTCAAACCTGTGTTCTGAGAGACTGTTTCTCATTCTATCTGCAAATATACAGAGCTGAGTATGTTTTTTTGGTTTTAGAGTTTGCACTGTTAATTGTTGCTTAGATCTCTGCTGAAACTGTTTACCCCATCTCCCCCTTCTTTATTCTGTATCTTCAGTTGGTATAATTGGTTTTCACAGCTTTATCTAGCTCTATGATCACTTGCATAAAATTAGACTTGTTAGTAACAGCCTGCATTTCATTGCTCAAACCTGTGGTCTGAGAGACTGCTTCTCAATCTATCTGCAAATATACAGAGCTGAGTATATATTTTTTTGATTTTAGAGTGTGCACTAATTGTTGCTTAGATCTCTGCTGAAACGTTTTACCCCATCTCCACCTATTTACTTCTACCTTTAGTTGGTATGACTGGTTTTCACAGCTTGTGTGTTATCTAAGTCAAGGATCACTTGCATAAAATTAGACCTGTTAGTAACAGCCTGCCTTTCATTTCTCAGACCTGTGTTCTGAGATACTGCTTCTCAATCTGTCTGCAAATATACAGAGCTGAGTATATATATTTTTGGGTTTTAGAGTTTGCACTGTTAATTGTTGCTTAGATCTCTGCTGAAACTGTTTACCCCATCTCCCCCTATTTTCTTCTGTGTCTTCAGTTGGTATAAATGGTTTTCACAGCTTTTGTGTTATCTAACTCAAGGATCACTTGCATTAAATTAGACCTGTTAGTAACAGCCTGCATTTCATTGCTCAGACCTGTGTTCTGAGAGACTGCTTCTCAATCTATCTGCAAATATACAGAGCTGAGTATATTTTTTTTGGTTTTAGAGTTTGCACTGTTAATTGTTGCTTAGATCTCTGCTGAAACTGTTTACCCCATCTCCCCCTATTTTCTTCTGTGTCTTCAGTTGGTATAACTGGTTTTCACAGTTTTTGTGTTATCTAACTCAAGGATCACTTGCATACAATTAGACCTTTTAGTAACAGCCTGCATTTCATTGCTCAAACCTGTGTTCTAAGATCTTGCTTCTCAATCTATCTGCAAATATACAGAGCTGAGTATATTTTTTTGGTTTTAGAGTTTGCACTGTTAATTGTTGCTTAGATCTCTGTTGAAACTGTTTACCCCATCTCCCCTTATTTTCTTCTGTGTCTTCAGTTGGTATAACTGGTTTTCACAGCTTGTGTGTTATCTAACTCAAGGATCTCTTGCATAAAATTAGACCTGCATTTCATTCTGGAACCTGTTTCTGAGAGACTGCTTCTCAATCTATCTGCAAATATACAGAGCTGAGTATATATTTTTTGGTTTTAGAGTTTGCACTGTTAATTATTGCTTAGATCTCTGCTCAAACTGTTTGTCCCACACACCCTCCCTCCCTATTTATGGCTTGCAGTTTAAATTTGGAGGCTTTTGCAGTTGCCCGCCCCACTGTAGATTTGATCAGGTACACTCCCCCATTCCCATCTCTTTACCACATTGTACCTAATAAACTCTTTCTGCACTTGCTTTAAGTCCTTTTTAATTTAATTGCATTTTTAAACTGTGTTTGGTCTAATATTGCTACATACTCAAGCGTAGTGGCTTGCACTGCATCTGAATTGTTTTTACTGCTGTTTTAGCTAATTTTCTGTAAAAAAAAATTGTAAGCTTGTTTCCTAAGTTTCCTGTGACTAGTGTTCTAGATACAGATTTGCTGTATCCAGGACTTTATGTAAGCTTCTCAGCCCCCCAAGCCTCTGTGTTGGAGGGAAGCCTTCTAGCTTATCAGTGGGATTGGAAAGCACTAGGTAACCTGTCTACCACATAAGGAGTTGTTCTGACCCAGAAATTGTAGTTATTTGCCATTTGTGCAATCTTTTCAATTTCTCTCAACTTTCTGATTTGAAAGCCTGCATTTCCGCTTGTTTCTGTCCTGTTACTCGTCTAGTGCAGATGCATATTCTTAGTTTTAGCACTTAAGTTTGCTTATTAGTGCTCAGCACTTGTTTGGAACTTGTAAGCACTAAAGCTACTAATTACTATAGCACTCAACCTTCCTCATTACCTAGAAGAAAACAGTTTTTACTTACTTTTCTCACTTGCTTAGAGAAAAAACAGCTCTTGTACTCCCTTTCATCACTTATCTAGAGGAAAATAGTTTTTTATTCAGGCATGTCCAAGGGTCAGCTCCCAGTGCTCCGATGTTCTCCATTTTAAGGAGTGCCTCAAGTGAGTGCATTTTGAGATTTAGACTTCTAGGCTAAACAAGGAGAAGGTTAGTGTCAGCTGCCTGTCCGGTGCCAGGATCTGCCACATAACCCATGCACTCAGGTCACTCCACAACAAGTACAAATATGACTCTGTCATTGTCCATGTTGGTGTGAATGACCTGAAATGTACATCCCTGGACTACATGAAAAGAGACATGGAAGAACTCTCTGATCTTGTAGCCCAGGCAGGTATGACCCTAGCCCTGAGTAGCATTCTGCCATCGCCCAGAATGATACCGTAGTACAAGGACAAAATGATTGACTTCAACAATTGGCTAAGGTGTCATTCTAAAGGGATCCAGTATCTGTCTGCTTGGGATGACATGGTCGACAGACCATGATGCTTTGCCACAGATGGCCTGCACCTGTCACCACCGAGATTCTGGATACTGGCTAAGGCTCTTTCCGCCCCTATAGTGCCTTTTTTAGGCAAGGTTCAAATGACAAATTCACCACCGTAACAGGAACAGGTAAGCAAAAACTGAGGGTAATGCTACTCAATGCTAGAAGTCTAAATCTCAAAATGCACTCACTCAAGGCACTCCTTAAAATGGAGAACATTGATATCTGTGCAATGACTGAGACCTGGTTCAAGGCTCCAGAGAGCAGCCCTGCACTACCAGGCTGTAACTCATGCCACACTTTTCGGCCATGTAACCTGGACCAAAACACCAAAGACGGAGGTGTGCCCATATTCATTAAGGATATCCACACCTCCAGGCTAGTTGCTCAGCATAATGCATCCGAGGTTATCCAAGTGCAACTAACTCGGGACAAAACTGCAATCAAAATTGTAGCTTGCTGCAGATCCCCCACCATGCCCCAGGATTCCCACTCCTCTTTTCTTGATGTACTGGAAAATATTAGGGTTCAGCCAAACACCCTAATAATGGGCAACTTCAACTACCCCACCATTAACTAGGAAAACTACTCGTGTACCAACTCCTTAGCTCAATGCTTTCTGGAATTCATAAACTCCAATGCCCCCCACCAGGGGCAACAATATCCCAGACCTAATCATTACCAACATGAGTGACCAGTGTTCCATGCCTGAAGTCATCTCCTCGTTGGTCCGATCCGACCATAAGCTAATTACCCTTGATATCCACATCTCGCCCCCACCCCCCATTAAGGAAACCATGGCAAAAAATTTCTCCAAAGCCAACTTCCTGCTTCTTAAAATAGAAGTGGTGAACTTCATAACACCCATGCAGACGGACAATACAGTTACAACTGCTGAATCCTACACAAATGCACTCTATAAGCATTTACATGAATGCATGGGTTGTGCTATCCCAAACAGAACCAATATGCTATCCTTCAAAAAAAGGAAGCCAATCTGGTGGTCCCCTGCCATAAACAAACTGTACAACAGAAGGAAGAAACTGTTGCAAAAGAGAGTAAAATCCCATGAGTGGAGGAGCTCCCTGGTCAGCCTCAGTAAGTAGCTGAGATCCCTTATAAGATCCTTCAAAGCTAGCTACGAAAACAAAATCACCACTAATTCTAAGGTCAACTACAAGGCATTCTATGGCTATGTCAAGAATCTCGATGGCAACACCCAGATCTGCTCTGAGTTACAGCACAATGGCATGAAAATTACAGAACCAATTGATATTGCCAACATCCTGGCAGATAGGTTCAGTGCTAACTTTAGCCCCCCTCCCCCTAAAGGGCCCATATCTATACAGGAAGAATGCGGACTCCCTGTAATCACAACTATGCAGGTAAAAGCTGCACTCTCTAAAGCCAAAAACACAGCATCCATGGGACCGGACAACATCCCAGGCTGCATTTTACACAAAGTTCAGAATGAACTGGCTCCCCACTTAAGCACAATGTTCAATAATAGCCTCACATCAGGCTTTGTGCCCACTGAATGGCACACAGCAACAGTTATCCCACTCCACAAAGGTGGAGCCACCACTGATCGCAGGCACTATCGACCTATTAGCCTGACAAGCCTGGTCTACAAGGCCATGGAATGTATCATCATGGAACTCATAAACAAAGATATTGGTAACCTCCAAACTCTGGATCCCACCCAGTTCGGGTTTGTGAAAAGGAGATCATGCCTCCTGAACCTGATCGACATCTTTGAGGCAATCACGAAAGCCATAGATGAGGGTAATGTGGTTCACACAGCCTATCTTGACCTTGCCAAGGCTTTCAACACCATCTCCCATTCTGGAATTTTAGCTAAACTCACTAAACTAGGTATAAATCCCTACGTCACAAGATGGGTTGCCAACTGGATCACTGACAGAACTCAAACTGTAAAAGTTGCAGACTCCAAATCTGACCTCAAACCAGTGACAAGTGGAGTATGACAGGGTTCATTCCTGGGACCTCTCCTGTTTGGTATCTACTTCTCTGAAGTACAGACACAAAAGGCCTCTGGCTAATGAAGTACGCAGATGACTGCAACCTAGGAGCCATAGTCAAGTCCCCAAATGATGTGGACATCCTACAGAAGGGCCTCGCTGAGACAGATGCCTGGTGTCAGTGCCATGACCTCAAGCTTAATGCCAAAAAGTGCAGTGTCATCCCCTTTGGTAAAAACTCTGTACCCATGAACTACCACATAGGCAGCAATCTACTTAACACTGAATGCATGATAAGAGACCTTGGGACCCAGGTGGACAGTAGTCTCTCCTTTGATGGTCACATCACCACAGTAGTCAGGAAGTCCTTCTACATGGCACACCTCATCATAAAATGGTTCACATCCAGGAAAAAGAGAGGTCATTGTTCACCTCTACTTGACACTCATTAGACCCATTATAGAGTGCAACGCCCCTTTTGGAAAGTACCTCACAAGACATCTGCAGCAGCTGGAAAGGCCACAGAAGTACCTCACAAAGAGGATTACTGGCCTCAAACAAATGCCCTACACTGACCATCTCAAAAAACTCCAGCTTTATTCCGTAGCATATCACCTACTCCGAGGTGATCTCTGCCTAACATTTAAAGCTATGTCAAACCCAGAGCTGTTGGACATGCTACACCTAAAGAAATCCCAATCCCTCCGAGCTACACACTCTCGGGGCCTAAACCTTGTCACCACAATAAACAGGACATGCTGGAGGGATAGATTCCTGTCCCAGAGACTTCCCATACCGTGGGACAGGCTACCCATCTATGTCAGGCAAAGTTTTTCATTAGCACTCTTCAAAAAAAATCTTGATGAGTGGATGGGAAATAGGAAATACACTCCGGGGATCACATCTGTGTCTCTGCTCAACAGTGGCACAGGAAAATAACTTTCTTGGGTGGCATAAGCCAGGGAACCTTGTTGGCTAAGTTTACATAGGCCCTTGGGCCAATAGCCTAGTACCTACCTATGAACCTATGAACATCATCAGGTCATGTTGGAGAGAAGATGCTGGGAGGTCTGCATGAAATGGATGTGCAGGCATAGCTCCATGACATTGGATCAGTAACTGTAGGATACACATTTCTGCTGTTTAGTCTAGACACACACACACACACACACACACACACACACACACACACACACACACACACACACACACACACACACACACACTTGATTGCAGTGAGAACAGAACCCCATCCTATCTAAGTACACAGACCACATAACTCAGTATTTTACAGAAGTGTCATAACATAAATTTGACTTTTAAAAGACTGCAGGTCAACTTCACTGAGACCAACGACTAATGTCAGAACCATGGCGTTAAGCTCAATGCCAAAAAATGTGTCATCATCCTCTTTGGGAAAAACCTGGTTCCTATAAATTACCACATCGATGGTAGTCCACTAGACACAGAAGGCATTATAAAAGATCTGGGAACACAGGTTGACAGCAATCTCTCTTTTGATCACCACATTACCACTGTGGTCAGAAAGTCCTTCTGTGTGGCACTTCTCATTACTAAGGGTTTTGCATCCAGGAAGAAAGAGGTTATTATCTCCCTCTACTCTTCCCTCATTAGGCCAATCATTGAGTACAATGCCCCATTTGGCATGTACCTCACTAGACACCTGCGACAACTGGAGAGGCTGCAAATGTAGCTCACAAAGAGGATCCTAGGCCTTAAACACTTGTCCTATATGGGCCAACAAAAAAACTCCAACTATTCTCTGTCTCATATCGCCTTAGAGGTGATCTCTGCTTGACTTACAAAGCCATGTCTGACCCAGCTCTGTTAGAAATGCTACATCTAATCCCAATCCTTCTGCATCATATGCTCCAGAGACCTCAACCTCATTACCACAATCAACAGAACATACTGGAGGGACAGGTCCATAACCCAGAGACTGCCCATGCTATGGAACAGACTTCCCATACATGTCAAGTAGAGCAGCTCACTGACCCTCTTCAAGACAAATCTTGATGAGAGGATGGGAAATAAAAAATTCACCCCAGGGATAACTCCAGTGGCTCTACTCAACAGATGCATTGGGAACTAAGGTTGGGTGACACAATGCCAGGGTAATCTTATGGCTAGGCTTGTAAAGGCCCCATTAGCCTAGTACACACCTATGAACCTATGACATCAGCAGGCCATGTTGGAGAGAAGATGTTGGGAGGTGTGAATAGGTTCATAACTTCATAAGTTCATAGGGGGTAACTAGCCTAATGGTCCTAGGGTGTTTAGAATCCTAGCTGTGTAAAAACACAAATACACTTATTAAGCATAGTTGGATGGTCATTGTTAGCAGATCAATTTTGTGATCAGTACCGACTGTCTCTGTCCATGAGGGACATAGGTGTCACCCCAGGGGGTGAATTTACAATAACCCATCCAGTTGTCAAGGTTGCACTTGAATAGGTTCATTAAGTGTCACTGCTTGACATGCCGTGGGAGCCTAATACAGAAGAGTGTCAATCACTGGGAAATATATCTGTCTCCTCAGCATGTTGTGTTTATGTCACAGACTACATGGAGATCCCTGGAGCAAGTTATTCTTGTCCGATTTGATTTGCATATGTCTAGCATTTCCAGTAGGCAGGACTGACACTACTCTGTAGGACAGGCATAGGTCACCTCTCACCAGCCTGCATGATACTGAGTACAGTGACATATTTTTCAGTCTTTCCATGTATGTCATGTTTTGGTAGCCCGGGATTCTTCTGGTCACAAGCCTCTGTATATTTCCAGTTGCTGCAGGTGTCTGGAGAGGTACAGACAGAAGGGATCATTGTACTCAATTAGTGATCTGATAAGGGTAGAGTACAGCAGAGCTATGACCTCCCTGGTCTTGGATATGATGGCTTTATTTATGAGGTGTTAAATGTGTGTCTCACCTCTATGGACACACAGTGATTGAAGTGTAGATTGCTATCAACATGTGTTCCCAAATCTTGCAACACTGTGTTCAAGCTTAGAGGGGCGCTATGTATATCATAATTAGCAGGGTTGCTTCATTGTAAAGGGGGGCAATGAGGCATTATTCGCTTTACGTTTCTGTCTGTGAGTTTGGCACCAATCATTTGTCTGTATCAGCCCTTTCTGGAATATGTTACCATCAATGGGGGAGTCTATATGACTGCATCCAGTTGACAGTCATCTGCAGACTTGGTAAACCACAGGCCATCTACCTTTGCCTGGAGTTCAGAGAAATAGTTTCCAAACAGTTAAGGACCCAGTACAGATCCTTGTGGTATTCCATTGGTAAGTGGTCTAGTTGTAGAGGTGCAGTCCCCAATTTTGACAGTAGTACATGGGTTCTGTCAGTGAGCCAGTTTGCTACCTATCTAATAACGTATGGATTAAATATCAGTTGTGAGATTTTCTTCATGATACATAAATGGAGGATAGTGTCAAAGGCTTTTGATATCTCATCATAGGCAGAATGTCCTGTTATCCCTCATCCAGCTCTTTGAGGTCAGCATAAAAAAAAATCCACTAGGTTTAATAAGCAAGGTCTACCCTTGACAAAACCAAAATGAGTTGGGATAAGTGTGTTGAAGGCCACTTATATCCCTGTGGATAAGGTCCATGCTGATTCATTCCCTAGTCTTGCAGATAAGGCTTTTTTAGTTTTATGGGTCAATAGTTCTAGTTTTTCATGTTACCAGATTGATGTGCATTGCATATCACACAACATTTGATGTTAATTTCTGTAGTGTAGGTGATATATGTTTGGAAAAAGTGCTGAGACACCAGGGTTGCAGTTTCTGGGGAGGAGGCAACACATGGTTGTGTTGTAAATATGTGATACATTATTAGAGAATGCCATCAAGTTTGTTACATTTCCACATGCAATTTCATGTCATAGAAAGGAAATGGACAGTAAGCAACAATAATACATAATAATATGTACTTGTCCATACCACAGCGAGCACCAGGTTTATGCGATGGTTGGCAGAGTGTTTGTGCATGCGAGATATACATTTCAAATACACGTTTGCACATAGCTAAGCAGTAATCAAAAATAGCTAAAGTCTGAAAGTTAGTATTGACCCTATGAGACAAGTATTACTTAACTGCCTCTGTGGCAGCAGGTGTAAATGCATTGACATTAGCTTTTGAGCCTGGATGATAATGGGCTCGAGTACAGGTGTATCTAAATACTTTTGAATAAACATTGATAATGCAATTACATGAATTCTTTATAGTACATATGTTGCTGTGTGCTGGAATAGTGCAGCAGGGTTAAGCAGCATTGTGCAGAGGTAACCACAGCAATTTCCCACTGCTTGCACATTGGTGTGAGAGACGCACCTCCACCTAAACATAGAACCCAAAAAGTGAAAGGATCCAGTACTTTTTCTGCTACTTGTGTGTTTATTGTGATTACATTTTTTGACAAGATTAAAGTTGTTAAAATTGTGTAGATAGGAAAGTGGTGAAATGGGGAGCAAGCAGGGGGAAGAACAAAGGGAAAGCAGTACAGAAATGTGCAAGAGGGAGGTAGTAAAGAACCATAACTCTCCATTTCTTTAACAGTGTAAAGTGAAATATGTGCAGAATATTAACTGAATTTGGAGTGTCACCTCCACACAGAGTGGTGACCACAATGCAATCATATTGTATAGTCAATTGGACTGAATCAAGTGTGTCAAGAAGACGTGTGCAAAATGGAGAGCTATATATGGGATGATTTATTTATTTATTTTTTTTTGGGATGAGTGCCCATTTTTTTTCTTTTTCTTTTTTTCAGTAAGCGAATAATGTTGGGGAAGGGACATAGGTATGTCTGGGTCAGGTAAGTTGGGTAGGTGAGGAAGCAATTGCAAATAAAAAAGAGATAGCGATGGTGATGGATACAAAAGGTTGGGGGACATCATGATTGGGGTGAGGGAAGGGACAATACAAGCTCATGCCTGTCAAGCTTGGAGACAGTGAGAATCAAGTCTTCACCCACTGGACTGTTGTCACTGCCACGTTACTCAACTGGTGATTGGAGTGCTTGATCCTCCTCTTCCTCCTATGGACCATCTGGCATAGGTGTTTATCAATGGTGCAGCACACAACCCTGTGGACCATCCCTGACATTTCACTGTGGGTCATAAAATCACTGCCTCTGCCACCACTCCCAGAGGGGACCACTGCAACAGCTTCCAGGGCAGGACTACCTGAGGGGACAGATAGTGCAGAGAAAGCAGAAGCAATGCTTCTAGACATGCTGGGCATTGGTGCTGGAACCTGTGGAGTGAGGGCAGGCTGATCCACTGGGGCTGTCATACCTCACTGTGCCGTGGAGCATTTAGTGATGTGGTACACATGGATGACACAGAGACATTTTGAAGACACATAAAAAATAAAAAAGAGAGAGAAGGGTTGGGGTGAGAGGAAAAAAGAGATAAAATTAGTACCATCATATATGACATACAAGGCATTAATATAAATATACAACTCTTATCTTGAGTATTACATTTACGTATACCTCCTAACAAATACACACTATACTATAGATTGCTGAAAATAATCCTTGAAGTGTGTATATATTGCACATATGTGTGCTCCAGTTATACAGATTATAGCTTACAGCAGGGCAATTGTGCCACTGGTACAGAGTTTTTAATTTAATATAAATATTGAAGAAATAAAAGCATTATGTTTTTGTTGTTGTGTCTTTCGGCTTTTCCCGGTTAGGGGTCGCTACAGCAGAACTTCGGTCCGCTAATCACTGGCAGTAGATTTTTACATGCTGAGTTGCTGGCCCTGATGCACAACCTTCAACTAAGGTATGCCCATTCACACATGTCTCCACACAGAAGACGCTCTATCTGAGAATCAAACAGGACAACGTCTTACTATGAGGTGACAACGCTACCACAGCACCACCACCGCAGTATTCTAAATAAAAGCATTATATAGTTGTGAGTTATGGTATTTGAAAGCACAACCTCTGACTACAGTCTAAAATTGGACTCTTACAATTTGTTTGTGCTACAGACTAATGCATGTATGTTTGCTTTTACATTTGGGATAGGCATGCTCAGTTTGATGCAACTCTATAAACTTTTAACGCTACAATAACACTTCTCTTCTGCTGCATACATACCACTTGCTTCCCTCAGTCTCTCCAATCAAGCAAGATGAGCTTGCACATTGAACTCACACCCCCTGGCAGCTGGGGAAAGAACAGAAGAAAACAGAAGAACAATATGCATACCAGTCTTGCCTATATTAAGCTTTTGAAGTCTTACAAGTACTCTCTTAATTTCATAGTAACACAGTTGTGGGATGTCTGCATTCTTAAATTCCACCAACCAACGGGTGTGAATATCCCTTTTTCTCCTTTATAGCTCATTAAAGTGATGCTTACATTGCTCTCCAGTGTCTGGGATACCAGTGGCTCTGGATACACCCTGGACCAAACTATTCTGTTCCACAGACTTATACAGGGAGCCAGAATAGTTCCCCTTACAGAGGCCTTAGGCTCTGAAGCTTTATCAGGATTCCAATAAATATCCTGGACTCCTTGGGACCCAACCTTTGTGCCCTAAACTTGGCATCTTCCCCAGTAAAACCAGCCATGTCTAGCAGTAGAACTAGTCCAATGGAAACTGATGCTTTCCTGCCAATTCTGGTTATCAGGTTTACTGGTACTGTGCAAACTCGAGCAATGCTTTTGAGTGATGTTAAGTGGAGAGCAGCAATAACAAGCAGTGAGGAATTAAATATTTGCAACTGTAACTTGGCCTTAGTTTGAGGGGTGTGTGCTGATGTAGTCTGGAAATATATAGTGGACATTGGAAGGTAGCTTTTAGGTGAGTTAGGTCTGCAGATATGGACTGGGATCATAAATGCAATGACCTGACACATTTGTTTTTGCCTTTATACACTGAGAAAATTAATTATTACATTGTGGGATTCAAACCTACGCATAAAGGACAAAACATGTTTTTGTACAGGATTGATTTTCTAGGTGTGCCACAGAAGAAGTGCTGCTCAGACGTACTTAGGAATCATACATAAATACAGGTGACAGTATGAGCTATTACACATATATGTGTGAGACCTGACAAGTTCATTGGATATAGATCGAGTTGTGCATGTTTCTTAGTCAAAAATGAAGGCCATGTAAGTCCAGATAGCAGAATTATACTTATAGAACTGTAGCACACAGTATTCCCTCAGTCATACATCTGAAAACACAAAAGTGGTGCCTCATCCCACATATATATATAATTAATATCACCTCCACTATCTAATCTATTATAAGTGAGAGTGAATATAATGAGAAGTGGAACAACAGTGAAAAGTGCATTAAATATTCTGTATTAGAACCCGGGATCATGTGTATGGCAGGCCTACACTTACACCTGTTGCTACAACAATGTTGAAATAAGACTTGTCTATTTTTCAGTTGACTGCTATAAACATAAACTGCACTGTCACAACATTAATTTAAAAGGTTGCACACCCTGCACTAGAACCCAGGATCACCTGTACTCCAGCCTTACATTTAAATCTGCTACCACAGGACTAGTTACATGACATTCCCTAATTTACTAATCATTCTTAAGGTCTCGGTTAACCACAGTGCAATGCCACTTAGTGGGGTAGCATGGTGCCCGACAGAATTATTTGAATGTATCCAGTTTCAATTATTGGCTGTCTGGGTCCTGTCTGTAGGTGTTCTATCTGCTTCATGGGTGGGCCAATTGTCCAGTTTGTGCACTGCCGTGCTTGCATAAAGCACAGCCAGACCTGAAATTCAATTCCACCATTTCCTGTGATTGTGCTAAGCACCACTTCATGCAAACATGGCTTGCCCCCAAAAAATAAAATTAAATAAAAAAAAAAAAAAAAAGAAAAGAAAAAAAAAAGAAAAAAGGGACAAGCAGTTGAAATTATGAAAGTCGATCTATAACATACATAGCAGACAATCTTGGTTCGCATGAGATACTTCTACATAGATCTGGATTTGAACTATCCCTCCAATGAACTTCCAAAACTTATGAAAGGTGCCTTATTCCTCTTTGTCACACAAACAGCTTTGCAGCAGGGAACTAAAATCAGTTTTCATATAACCAACTGCAACATCATCTACGGGATTTCCTTTCCACTGTCAGGGATCCAGACAACTCCCAGGAAACTGCAGAACAGCTTGTCCTTGACACCAATGTGACTGTTTAAGGAACAGCAAACATGTCCCAAAAGAGCTTCCAGGTAGGTTTTTGTATCTCAGTTGTTGAACTCTGCTGTAGAGTAAAACAATTTAAATCAATATGTTACTTCTGTTTACAAGAATTTTTTTTTTGGGGGGGGGGTTAAGATTACTACAGCTAACAACACATTCTGATTGATTAGCTTAGGTTGGAGTTGTCATGCAAGTTCTTGATGAAAGTATAGTTAACAACATATAAAGGGGTAAAAGTAGCACCCCCTGCACTACTGTTAATTGTGACGATGATGTCCTTACTTTTGCTTAACTTCTTCCAGGACCATCTGGCTTGCAGATGATACCCTCATCTGCAGACCGTAAGCCAAACATGTTTATATCAGTACTGATAAGCAATCCAAAGAAATAATTTACTGGATGATGTTGATGTCAGGACAGTTGTGTGTATTGCTGTGCTGTCTAGTAGTGGCAACACTGTTGTTTTGTTAGCATATATTTGCATATATTGGAGTATACTAGTTTAGGTATTAATTGTTCCCATGTTTTTTGCTTATTATCACAGGTGATCCTGACAGTGGAAGTGTGGGATATCTACCACCTGATGTCAGTGTATCAGCAGACTCTGATGATGATGTTGGCCAAACAAAGGCACAGTTGGGGGGGGTGCAGATGTTGACTCTGACACTTACATTGACATACAGCCACCCCCTGCAATCCCATGGGACACAGCCAGTAGACCAATGCCTAGCCATTCTAGTGATCCCTCAGATATTGGACAATTGGAGGGTGAGGCAATTGATCAGGGAAGTATGGTTACTGTGCTTCAGTGGCTGTTGACTCTGGCTGTAGCCAAAGTGTGGGCAAGGTACCACACAGGAAGGTTGTTAGAGGTGCTCGGAGGAGGTCTGCTATCCATCCTCCACCTGATCCAGGCATCTCTTCCTATGCCTCTCAATGTATGTTTAAGGCCATCATGGAGGCACAGGCATGTTCCCATAGGTGTTCCAGAGAAATGCTTAGAGTAGTAGATATGCTACAGGCTGACATGCATGACTACTTCCACTGTGTTGCCAATTCAATGGATTGGATGAATGGCATGTTGGAAAGAGGGTTTTCTGTGATGAAACATCTGCTGGGAGGGGAATTGTGTCCTCATATGTATAGGTCAGTCATATCATCTGCTGTTAGCCAATATGTCCATGCCTGATCATGTTCCCATAGTGGCAGTACTTCCACTGCTCCATCAGTGGATGAGCTGTCCACACCCAGACATGGCAGGTTAAGGGGTCGTGGTCCTAGGTGTCTTTGTGAAGGTAGCTCACCCAGCAGACATCAGTTACATTCAGGTAGCAGCAGTGCAGCTGATTGGCATGAATATGGCAGTACAATTCCTGGCAGAGCCAGTTCTCATGGTTGGGGACAACAACAATGAACTGCCACCTCTACCATGCATGGCTCACTCCTGTCAGACATACCAAGATGCTGAGCCATCACAGAGCTTGGCTGTATTCATGCAGACACTCACACACCAATTTCAGCTGGAGGACCCATATAGACACACACACAACAGTTACATGGTTCAGTTGTGCAGATTAAAAGTAATTTTCTCTCACTGGCCATTTCTTGGTTTATCCAAATGTCTGCCTGCTTCTCTTTTTTACTCACACATATTCACCAACTTTTTGTGTCAGCCTAGGCTTCCTGGGCCCCCATACAACACCCTGTGCAAGTTATGACAACTGTGCTGCATCCCTCTTTTGTATCTTTTCGATTCAGGGATACATAAGCTTTGTGTCTGATGCTCAGGGTGCATAACTGACTTAGTGCTTAGTATGTCTACATTTGTGATGTTGAACTGGTAATTGTATATTTGATTTATGTTAGTCTTACAAAGTTAAGATAGTTGACAGCATCAACATTTCCCAACTTTATTTTGAATGACCTTGTGAGGGTTGTGAAGTCTGAAAATGCAATGTGTATCATCACTTTCTAAATTCTCTCTTTAATGATTTTCCAGTACAAACATATAGTGCTAAACTGAGGGCATGCACTGATCATGAGTACTTTTGAGAGGTATGACTGTGTGAATCTGTAATGCCCGAGTCCTACTACATAATAATGGACACATAAGTCAAATACATCTCTGCTGTCACATGTTAAGGTCATCCCCACCTTTTACTTGGTTACACTACCAAGTAATGAGATGCATGGATATGCCACTCCTTCATATTATTACACAATACACTCCAGGTGCAATACTTACCTTGTAAATGCAGCAGTTGCAACAGTTTTAGTTATGGTCTGATGCAAGCAGTACACAGCCAATACATGGGCAGACAAAGGCTGTGAGAGTTGCCTGGCATCAATGTTAGTATGTGTATGTGTATAGCAGGAAGATCTTAGGCCCTTTGGTGGTGAGTGTGTTATGCATCGTCTCTTAGCCAATGTGAGGGCATATTGAGCATGCCTACACCCACAGCAGCTGCTGGTTCTCCCTCTCACTCTTCATCTGCATGTGGTTGTGGTGACCTTGGCATTGGTGGTGGGATGTGTGCTCCTTCCTCTTGTTGATCCTGCTGAAGCTGTTTTCTCAGGATGATATTGTGTAGCATGGCTCATATTGTGAATATTTCAGTACCTGTCCATGGATTGTACTGCAGGGCTCCCCCAGATGTATCTAGGCACTGGAACTTCAACTTCAGCAGCCCAAACGCATGATCTATGCTAGTTCTGGTTTGAGAATGCAGCTCATTATGGCTTTCTTCAGCATGGTGGTGTGCATTTCTGCTGGGTGTCATCAGCCATGGTTCTGGCGCATAACCTGCATCCCCCAGCATACACACACATGCTGAAGAAAGCCATAATGAGGCACACACTCAAACCAGAAATAGCACAGAGCATGTATTTATTTCTGCTGGATGTCATCAACCACAGTTCGAGTGCATAACCTGCATCCTCCAGTAAATGACCCTGTGGGATATTGCCCCAAGCAAACATCTGATACAGTTGGGAGATGTGCCAGATATGTAAGTCATGGTAACTACCAGGGTTAACAGCACACACGTTCAGGATGATTCCCTTGGCATTACGCACAAGTTGGCAGTTGATAGAGTGGAAGCCCTTTCTATTTATTTAGGGCCTTCCCTGTTCCCTGTGAGGTGTTTTAATTTCTATATGCGTGCAATCTATGGTATCCAGTACTTCAGGGTAGTGTGCTATAACGTAGAACTCCTGCATATTTCTGGCCTTATCCTCAAGAGTATGGGGAAAATATATGTAGTCACTGGCATGTTGGAGCATAGCATTCAGGAACTAATGCAACATAAGCCCATAAAATTGTTTCTGTGTAGACCCCTTTCTGTGTCTGTATTCCAATAGGGCTTGGAATTCACAGGGAAAACCAGCACTAAATCTACATGGTTACTTTATAGCTTCTTGAATAGCTCTTCCATCTTGGATTGGTTGATTATCATAACATTCACCTGCTTATGCTGTAATTGGCATGCCATGATGTTTACCTTACTTGTGTGGCAGTACACACCACTTACTGAATCCAAAACAATGTGCTACTACAACGTGCACACAGTGTAAATAGACCATGTAGGCTATATTGAGTCTGGATGCAGAATTTGACTACAGCATGTGGAAATGACAACTCACAGTGCATAGTAGCTGCTAATTTTCCCTGCAAGTTTTTCATTCTTCTTAGTTCTTTTAAGCAGTTCTAATCAGTAACAATCATCTAACATTACTTCTTTCAATTGATATGTACAGTTAATATGTATAGTTAGAGTTAATAACACAGCAGCATAAGCTATTAACATGCAAAATGTTAGCAACTTGTATGTCAGTAACATCTCTGTATAAAACATTACAGTAGGTTTTGTCTTACCAATTCTTCACTTCGAGGGAAAAAAGGTATTATTTTGAGTAGATTTCTCATGTATATGCTTGAAAAAAAAGAACAAAAAAGAAAGTTCCTTTCTGTTTTCAGACATCATTCTGACATAACTGGAGCATTCTTTTATCTCAGGCAATCTTTAAGTGTAAATAATAAAAAATAAATGGCTAACAATGCAAACCAGTTGTGTATTTATGTAACAAAGTCAATTTGTGTTTTTAGCTGTTTGTATTTTATTATTTTGCCTTTTTACGGCTATTTTCATTTGTTTGTTTGGAAGTTTCGTGAGGTAGCAATCTTTAAGTGTTACTTGCTTCATAAATGACCTGTTAAAGGAATGTGTTACACAGGAACAAAGAAACAAAATCACCAGCACATCAACACTTCTAATTAGCATATTACTTATATATAACATTCATTTAACCCAGCAATGCACATATTAAGCAAAGCTGAACAAATAAAATAAATTATTAACTTATATTGCATTAACGTTACAAATTCCATTGCATATAATTTAATGAGATTTTCTTACAGGAAGTATTTGTTTAACATTTAGAAGTATACTTATAAGTTTAGTTAAATGAGATATATTAAGGGCAGGATTCACAAAGCCTCCGTGTAAGAGTTATAAGTCTTACACGGAGGCTGCAGTTAAACGGAGTGATGTCAGCATGCTCTGCATATTCATGAGAGCATGCTGAATCACACCTAAGGCTAACATGGTCCATGGAAGACAGTAGGGGGCGTGTCCGTAGGCCAAGCCCTGCAAGCGGACACGCCCCCAGAAGAGTAAAAGTGCCCAAAGTAAACACCCATGACAGAGGCCATGGAAATGTGAATAAACACAACACAACACATGCCCCCACAGACTATGAACATAAAATATATAAATGAACATGTTATATATTTTTTTTAAATCGTAAAGATGTTTGCCCGTGAGTGTGCTTGTTTGCGTGGGCGTGCCCGTAGCTTAGCCACAGTTAGCAGTCAGTGAAAAAGCATATAAGAACTAAATATACAAAGTAAGCCAAGAAGCAATAGCGTAGCGGTAGAGAGTCGGCTGAAGAGCAGGCATCCATGGTTCGAGCCCCAACAACATCAAATTTTATTTTTAGTAAAATAAGCATGAAACAAGTCCCTGACAAATATGTACACATATAAAATCATATTTTATGTAAAATGTAATGAAATAGTCCATTTATTTTGAAGAAATGTGAGATAACAAAACAATAAAAAATGCGAGATGTTCCCATAGCTGAGCTACAGTTTAACAAGGTGAGTGCATCTGCCCGTAGGTGAGCAATGGTTTAACAGGTGCAAAATGAGTGCCCGTAGGTGAGCAATGGTTCAACAGGTGCAAAATGAGTGCCCGTAGATGAGCCGTGGTCTAACACGCTGAAATTGTGTGCCCCTAACTGAGCTGAGCGTAATATGCATGCTGACAGCCAAATGAAGCATAAACCAGCGTAACCCGTTTGCGCGGAGCTACGCACCGCGCAAACAAGCTAACCGACGGGCAACGTTGAGCAAGCTGTAACAAAACTGCCTTTACACAGACACACACCCTAGCCTGTCTAGACAGTCATAAAATATAAAAACCAGTGGCCAGGTTTGAACCCAGGACACCATGCACCATAGTCAAGGTACTGAACTACTAAGCCACAACAGCTGTACTTATAAATGCAGTAATAGCAAATATATAGGAATGAATAGAAAGTGGAGCATGACAAAGCAGGTTTTGTGAAGTTGATACAATTCCAAAATGGCCAATCACAGATAAGTGCGGGAAAAACGGCATATATAAGCCCCATAGGTGGGAATACACAGCATAAACGATTGTAGAACTGACTTGCAGCCAGAATGTCATGAGTAGGAGAGGGTAGTTACTTTCGAGCACAGAGGTGGGGCGTTGAGGAGTCCAGATACATGGTCTGGCTCCTAGTCCACAATCATGAGGCCCAACTCATGCAGGGCCAGGTCCTGTGGGGAGCATATAGGGCTGAGGCGTGGGACCGGTGGGCTCATGATCTCACCAGTGCCACAGGGATTCCAAGGACTGGTGAGCAGGTCCGTCACCACCATGCAGACCTGAAGAGATGCAAGCAGGACCAATTGAACCTTTGGATCCAGGAGGCCCGGCAAATGCCCAACGCCCCACTACTGAGTAAGTTACATTTAATTATGTATGTAAGAAATTAAATTAGCTGATATTATGGAGATGTGTATTCCAATATTACTTCATTTATATTACAGCTGCAGGTGTCCATTCTGTGAACCGCAAAGCCTATGGCGATAGGCTGGTGTGGTTGCACCACCAGGCAGGTCAGTAATCCACTCCCAGTAACTGTAAAGAAATATAAAATTATGACAGTTAGCAAAAGAGTGCAGTGTAGTCACTAAGTATTAAAATGTGCAAGTAACAGTGTAAAAGTGTTTACAAGTATTGCTTGATTACAAAATTGTGTTGCAGTCTGTAATCCAAACAGAAAAATGAAAATGTCTGAAATAAAGTCTGAAATAAAGATGCCCCACCTGTAATATAATAGTACACAACCTGCAGCAGGCTGAAAAGTACAGCTGCAGAAGATGAGCAAATCACATGTGTGAAATATATCCCTGTTGAAATACTGAAACATGACAGAAGTGAGATTGCTGGAAAGGATTGTAATAACTACAGGTAAAACATGTCAATAAAGCCTAGAAGTAAGTACCATCCTGAATAGTAAAATGAAAACAAGTGAGAGAGTGTGAGAAAGAGTTATGAATCCACCAATAAAGTAGTAATAACCCCTGAATAAAGTATACTGCAGTCAGTACAAAATGAAATGAATGTGACAAGTAGAACCAAACTGCAAAATGTGTATCCCAAAATCTGGATATGTTGCTCTCAGTCTGCAATATGCATATAGTATGATTATCTGAAATATCAAACATCCACAGTTGTCTATAGCTACATAAAGCAAATGTAGCTGGATGATGTAGCTGAACAAAGCCAGATATGAACGTGTATGAATAACAATAAAATGTATATTGATGTAGCAGTAACAGTCCTATCACCAAATTGAAGTAGTTATCATATAGGAAACTGTAGTTAGAACAGTAGTGTGTATATATATGTAGCTATTAGAAATGTACAGCATATGTATTGGTATTCGAAGGTGTTAATAATATGTTCTTCACCCCACCCTATAACCACATATAATCCATTCCACATGAAATTGGTATGTGCAATCACAATTAACACCCCTGGACATTTGTCCTGTTAGGTCATAAATATTTGCATGTACGTTGATGCATCTGCCCTGTTCATACATCCAAACCTGATGGCCTGTTGCCATCAATCAACCCTGCATGTTGTTGGACTGTGTATTGCTGTTCAAATTATGCATGTGTTATGCTCGCTGTTCAATGGTGTGAATATCTGGGTGTTTGGTTAATGGGAATACTAATGCATGCTGTTACAACTAATTGTGAATGGTATTGTATGTTACTAACCCAAACTGTCATGACAAAATGCAAAACATAGGATGACAGGGAAGGCGGGTTGCAGCGGACCCACCTCTCCCACCTCAGCTGGCGAGTGCACCTGGCACTAGTGCCCAGTCTGGACCCTCCTCTGGTGGCCCTGTGCCACCTGCAGGTGGAAGCGCTGCAGGGGATGGGGCCCATCCCCCCTCTGCAAGCGTGGCCGGAGGAGAACCACCACTCACCCTACGTAGCATCCAGACTGTGGTGCGTAGGGCCCCTACGCCAGCTTGAGGCACAGGTGGCACAACTTACAGGCATGCCTGTTGCCCGGCCTACACAGCCCCCAGCACAACCCCGTCCTGGGCAGTGAAGGAACAGTGGCAACTGCCCATGGGTGGGGATATCAGTTCCACTGTTGCCATCTGTGGGCTCATGGGCTCTGGATATCCAAACATCCATCCCCGTCAATTGTGTAACCCCCCCACACGTGTCATACACCGCCCCTGTATGCGTCTTGTTTGTCTTGTCTGTTGACCTACCCAACCTACCTCCCCAGCTATACCGACTTCCTTCACCTGACATACCACTCTCACCTGAAAAAAAAAAAAAAAAAGGGCACTCTTTACCCACAAAAAAATTACGCCCCATACATAGCTGCCCATTCTGCACATATGTCTGCTGGACATGGAAACTATCAATTACAATTGGCTGTACAACAAGTATTATTGTTGTACTGACAACTATCTCAGGGGTGGAAGGTTTCAAATGTCACACCAAATTACATACATATGCACAGCTGTTGCTGATGAAGAAATGGGCAGCTATGGGCCTTACTTACATCCCTCCTGCAAAACACGAGCTTGTTTCCCTATTGTCTTACCCTCTTTGTGACCCGTTTTTCTCCACTTTCCTGTCTCCCCATTTTCATTTCTTTCAAAGAAATTAGCGTGGGTGTGCGCAAGAGTAAGCACTTTTAAGCAGTTGTAAGCAGGTGTGCGCGGAGCTGAACACCAGTGCGCATGCGTGATCTCCACGCAAACCAGCGCTAACCCGGTTACAACTGCTTAAAAGTGCCTTAGTCACCCTGATTGACAGGTTTAGTAGTCAGTTCAAAAGCAAAATAAAATCCCACTGCCAGTCCCGAACCCAGGAAACAGTAGTCTGCATGACTTACCACTCAGCCATGACTGTTATACAAGAACATAGTGCTAAAATAAATATATCATGTAATAGTAGGAATGAATGCAAAGGGAATATAGGATGTGTAGTACACAAAGCATGTGATGTATATTTACTGTCAAATCTCGTGGATATCTATGATAGTAGTGTGTGAACAGAAACAGCCATGCTAGTTGGTAGCTAGTAGGTAATAATGTCACTGTAGCACCTTGCAAGCCACACACATACTCACAGCAGGATAATCACTGCCTATATCCCACAACCTGTTACAGGAACACATCCAGACCAAGTAATAAAATATGTGGAGCAAAGGGCCAAAACCTGGGACACATTACAAATAATGTTACAACAAACTTAGACAGTTCAGAGAGTAACAGGTTCTGCATTTTGTGGGATGTTTGGAAGGGTATGAAGTCTGAAACTTAAATGTTTGCCACTATATTCTGACTTGAGCCCAGAGTGATTTGCCAGAAAAAGCTGTGCATGAGATATTGACCAAAATATGAGGCAGAAATGTGGGCAACCTGCAAATATTTGTACACATGAGAGGTCTGAAACCACCATATTTGAATAGTTAAGAGCCTAGTCATAGCAACAGTGACTGAGTTACAGGGATGCCCCACAGACTCCATGTGAAATGTACAAACAGTAGGCAGAAAGGTGTTACAACACATGCAATGGTAACTATGAAGTCCTGAAAGTGTGCACCACTTGCATGGCAGGAAAAGTGTAGTAATACATATGCTCATGCTATCCCACAGTCACAACTGCAGCATACCAGACAATTTAATGGGTGTACCCCACTGATATGTACCATTCCATGAGGCAGATAACAGATGCACCTGAGAGTCTCTGGGGTCTGCTCAGCAGCATACTCAAATACCCTAATAGATGTCAAGGCCCACACCATGGCCAAACCACACTGCATGCTGTAACACCCTAGCAGATATAGCAAGCATTCCAAGGTGTGAATGTACATGGAAAATAGGAAAGCCACAGCAGCACACTACAGTCAGGACACCTAGCAGGCATACAAGTTGTGACTGTAAAGGGCAAATATTGAAGCCATAGCAACAAAGTGCAAGAGCCACTGCTATACACCAGTTACACCACATGTCCCACAGGAAAACACACACACACATTAACAGTAGTAGTAGTCATAGGTGTCAGTGTACATACACAGTTAGTACAGGAAACTGGAGAAATGAATGGAGAAATGTTAATCTACAACACAGCTGGAAATATGAGAGAGATACCAACCTTTACACTCACAGAACATTGTCCACAGCATACCAGTATGGTCCCTGCCCTTAAAATCTGAAAGGGCTATGCCTATCTCACATACCTTTTTATAGCACTGTTCTGAAATCACATTGAGAACTGCAATCAGTACACAACTGGCTGCATGCAATTAGCAAATGCTGGCTAACAATTGGTGCAGAGGCCATCACATGGACATATGCAGATACCTACAAAAGCATGTTGTACTCCCAGTTCACACATGCAATACTTTCATTGCACCCTGAGGAGGAAGTGAGAGACAGAGACAGAGACAGAGAGAGACAGAGACAGAGACAGAGAAAAACAAAATTAAACATACACAAACAAAACTGTTCAGCAACAGCCACCTGAAAGCTGACAACTGGCAAGTGGAGCAGCAGGACACAAAACCAGATGGCAACACAAGCAGCTGTGACAAACACAGGTAATGTAAAGTAATACTATAAAGGTCTACATACTGTGAACCCTCAATATGTGTCATTGGTCTGTATCCATATGTATATGAAGATGTGCAAAGGGCAGGGGACATACAGCAACTATCAGTGAAGGCTGTACATACATTTGTATGTGAGAGCATCTATGTGCACATATCAATGTAGGTTGAATGTAGGTTGTAGTGCAATGTACAAAGTAGGTTTCACAGTTATGTATGTTTAGCAGTATGTTAGTGTGTGTATACAGTATGGTAAACAAACATGTTGATATACCTATCTATCATATGGATACGTATGTATGTCAAAATATGTATGTATGTATATATATATATATATATATATATATATATATATATATATATATATGCATATATGTATACATACATAGAGAGAGATGTAGGAATACATAGACAGATGTAGATAGATAGAATATGTACAAACATATATATGTAATACACACATACAGATATAGATATATGTAGATACATATACATAGACAGACAGATCTGACTATCTACAGGTATGACTGTATATGATGACCTCAACACCCCTGTCCCACCCCTCTGTCACTCTCACCCCTCTCTGTCACACCCCTCTCCATATCTATAGCAATATATGTACATCAATATATATATGTGTATATGTATACAGACATATATATATATATATATATATATATATATATATATATATATATACATATACATATATCTATATACATTTATATATATATATATATATATATATATATATATATATATATATATATATATGGAGAGAGAGAGATGTATATATATTCTGAGTGAGGCACATGTGTACAGATGTATTGCAACAGGTGCCTGGTGACAAAGGCATGGAGTGAGCACCAGTGTCAAAACTAGAGTACCATACCCCATTTCAAATCACCTACACCAGTAACCACCAGATATGTGATTGGCTGCCCATCACTGCATGTGTCAGGGGTGAACAGGGTCATAAATGTGTACAATAGTCCCCCCAATGATATTCACAGTGGCACACTATTCCTGGAATACCTGCACATGGTATGTGTCAGCAGACATGGTGTGTCAGCTATGGACATGTAGTTCAGTGTACCCCTCCACACCACATAATGGCTGCCATGGTATGTACCTCACATGGCAGCTACAGATATGGAGAAGGACACAGTGACATGTACAACACTGTGACAATGCACTCAAACATATTACCAATGCACAGTGACTGACAACACCACAGAGTACACACATACTACCCACATAGAGGTTACCACTCCTGGATTTACATATTTAAGTCACACACATGACAGATGTCCAACAACCATAGTAACACCTCACACCATCCACAACCTAAATGACTGCTGTGTGTCGTCCGTGCCACTGCAATAGAGAGCACATGTGGAGGTAAAGGTTCCTACCCACAGATAAGACATACCCTGCAATAAACCACACAGTGTTAAGAAGCAAGACTCCCCATGAGTACATGTCACACATACCCCTGCTGAATGTTAGTCAGATAGGTAATATGCCATATGAGTCACCCTGTGTAACTGTTTGACCGCAGCAGGTACCATCACACCACGTGTCACAATGGTCAGGGTAGCAGAACAGTATGCTGCTGTAGTCCCAGGGGCAATAGCATATTGTATAGTATTGTATTGTATTGTATTGTATTGTGTTGTATTGTATTGGTATGTTGAGGTGCCTCCTTCATGGAGTGGAACCACTGCGGCGGTGCGTCAGTGTACAGGTACATATCCTGTAGTCAGGCTAGTGTTACATAGCACTTTTATATGTGTGTTTAGCTCCTGTCGGAGTTCATGTAGCATGCAACCGGGGATACCATCAGGTCCCATTCATGTTGTGTATTCTGCTTTCCTGAGGGCGGCTCTCACCTGGACATCTGTGATGACAGGGAGGTTACAGTCAGCTGGGATAACTATGTCTTATTTTGGGGGTGAGGGAGGGGTGAAACCTGCACTGAACCTGTCTGCCACAATGTTGTCAATATCTGTGGTTTCAGTCAATTATTTGTTGTTGTGTACTAACTATGAGCATAGTGGAGGGATTCTGACCAGGTTGCTAACATAACTGAAGAAGGCCTTGTGGTTATCTGTAGTGTACCAGTCAAAAAATCCTCCTGCATGAAGAAATGTTGCACGGCAACTAAAGCAAAAGCATCCACACAGCCAAAATGAAGCCAGCAACCAAAATGGATCCGATAAAAAATCTTTAATGTTGAATAAACATCAAAAACGCTCAGACCGGTTTCGGCTGGCAAAAAAGCACAGCCTTCTTCAGTGACAAAAAACACAGAATCAATTAATGCAACTTAAATAGTGTTTAAGCATATCCCATTGGTTCAGTTAAAAATGCTCATTTAATCCAGGTGAAAAAAGAGCTCCTAATTTAGTAATCCATTTCTTTTCCTTTGTATCTAACATTGAGTGCCATCCTGTTTTATTAAATTTGATACCCTTAACCAAATCAATCACCATAAAAGAAAATTTAGCAGTGTGATGTTTTAAAGTGTGTTTGTATAGTGCATTATTTATTTTCTTATTTTTAATATTGCTCATATGTTCAGATATCCGTAGTCTTAAAGGACGAGATGTTTGACCAACATAGAAGGAGCCACAAATACATGTTGCCAAATAAATGAGCCATTCACTGCTACAATTTGCAAAGAATGAAATATCATAGACCTTTGAGCAATTCCTACTAGCAAATTCCTTAGATTTGACAATTTTGCCACAATTGCTACAATGACCACAGGGTAAACACCCCACCAAAGGTTCCCCAGTCATAGTTATTTGTGAAAATTGTGCAATACTAGCATGATGTGTATGTTTATAATGATTGAAACATGAGGCTTGATTCTTACCCTTGCGAAATGAGAATAAACATTTGTCCGGTAATACATCTGATAATTCCGGTAGACTTAACAAAATGTTCCAATTTCTCTGTACACTATTCAGGAGTACATCTGAATTCCTGGCATATGTTGTTAAAAACCTGATTGGCTGTGTGGTCCTCTGATCCCTAAGTTTATAAGTTAACAGTTCCTGCCTAGATAAAGTATTGGCCCAGTTGCTGGCCCGCAAAACATGTCCCATAGAATATCCCCTTACGCGAAATCTATTGATTAAATCACATCTATCTTCTTGGAAAGTATCCTCCTGAGAACTTATACGCCTCAAACGTATAAACTGTGATTTAGGTATGTTTTCGGCAATGTGTGGAGGATGAAAGCTGGATGCGTGAAGGACTGTGTTGTATTCAGGATATTTCCTGAAAACCTGTGTACTAAGACTATCATCTGGTTGGCTTGTTATTAACACATCCAGAAAAGTTATTGTGTCAACATGATAATTGACAGTAAACTGTAAGCCCCATATGTTATCATTTAAATATGAGACAAATTCAGTTAAATAATCAACATCAGCACTCCACACCATCCAGCAATCATCCAAATACCACCTCCAGATATCAATTTCTGGAAGGTAAATATTATGGCTACTATTGTAGATTATATGTTCTTCTATATAAGCCATAAACAGGTCAGCATAAATAGGAGCAAATGATGATCCCATAGCTGTTCCTTTGATTTGCCAAAAACAAATGTCTTGCTAGAAAAAAAACATTATTAGTAAGGACATGCTCTGCAAGACCAACAAGAAAGGAACTGAAATCTTGTTCATATAGATGGGCTATATTAAGCCAGTGAGTTAACGCTTCCAGCCCAACCTGATGCGGAATATTCATATACAGAGAACTAACATCAAGTGTACACATCAGCCAACCAGGTTCCAATTGTGCATCAGATATAATGTGTAAAATTCAGTTGTGTTTTGCAAGCAAGAACGAACAAATGATAACAAAGGCTTAAGATGTCTAGTCAAAAACAAGGATAATGGTTCTGTAAGATAACCTCGACCAGAAACAATAGGTCTACCTGGGGGATGAACAGGATCCTTATGAATTTTGGGAAGAAAATAAATATATTGATTAATAGGATCCTGAATAGTAAGTTGTTGTAATGTAGAAGTGGTTATGAGGCCAGTATCTCTAGCACTAATAAGAAACTCATCAATCTGTTTCTTGAACCTATGCATAGGATTTAAACACATTTCAGCTAAGTACCGTTTGTCAGAAAGTTGTCTCCTGGCCTCCTTGTCATAATCCGACCAGTTCATAACCACGACTGCCCCACCTTTGTCTGCTGAAATAATAACCAAATCCTTGTTTTGTTGTAATTCAACAACAGCCTGTTTTTCACTAGATGACAAATTATTGGGTTTAAAATGAATATCAGAACTGTCAAAAATTAGATCTTTGAGAATCATATTCTGAAACAAGTGTACAATGGGGTGCATTGGAGGAAGATATTTAGATTTATGATAAATAAATTTATTTTGATCATAAGATGCATCCCCATCTCCAAACTGTAATTTCAAATTAAGAATTCTACAAAATGACAAGACATCCTGGACCAAATGGACCTCAGAAATAACAAACCCAGGGATAAAAGTTAAGCCTTTATTAAGAATAGCCACTTGTGATGAAGACAAAACACAATCAGACAAATTTAGAACATTTGAATTAACATTACTTATTTCTGTATTACCATTTCTAACAGACTCTGAATATTCTCGATTCTTTTTGTGTTTTCTGCCTCCACGTTTGTATTTCCCCCTAAAGGGACAAAGCCTGTTATCTGTAGTGTCCCTCTTGATTTCCCTCTCAAAGTTGCCCATGGATGTTTGTATGAGGGAAAATAGATCCTTACTAGTGCTGCTCAGACATGCCTTCCCTTTATGGAATTATGCTCTGTCTTGCAGTAGCTTCCATCTTTTGTAATACAATCTGTCTATGGCTGGGGTCCACCAGACAGGATGCTGTCCCTTTGTGGACAGTGTCTTGGTCATATATGGGATTGCATGATCCATGCATTCTCAGAGATGTCCGTAGAAAGCATTTGTGAAGGGGTCAGCATTGTGGGTTGTGTCTTCCACTGGCCCAGTGGGCTGAAAGGATACAATGTCACTGTTACAAAGTGTAAAGTTTGCATTTGCAATGTTATTCACTATAGTCGTTTGTGCTGGTAGTGGAGGTGGGATATGTATATCCAAGGCAATTAGTTTGTGGTCAGCTCACAGTAGTTGATGATGTAGCCCATACAGTACCTAGATACAAACCCCCAGAGTGAGGAGGTGCTCTGGACCTGAATCAGTGTTCTGACTGCTGGGGTTTAGTAGTATGTCGTATGGAGTGTGCCAGGTACTATAGCACAGTTGCTGGCTGAGCACTGATACCTGGCCATTTACATGTGTATCCACCAATAGACAGACAGATGCTATATATGTGAGATATGTTGTATCATAACAGTCGAGTAGCATGTGTAGTATGTGTGCCAAATTCTGCTGACATATATTCCTGATATCAGGTTATTTCCTTTTTCAGGCACATGGCTCACCCGCAAAATCCAGCTTACTCCGCAGCTGAGGATGAGGAGATACACCAGAGCCTGGTGCGGGATTATGCAATACTCTTTTCCCGCACCAGCCAGAATCAGCAGGAGAGGGCTGCACTGTGGCAAGACCTGGCCCGTCGGGTAAATGACATAGGCACACATAATAGGACATATGAGCAGGTACGACACTGCAGTGATTTAATCAGAAATGTCCATCAGCATGCGTCGGATATCCACAGGCAACACATCGCCACAGGTGGTGGGGTGGCTACACATCCCCCACTCACCAGACTGGAGGGACTACTCATGAGTGTAGTGGCTCCAGTCCGCCAACAACAACAACAGCAGCAGACATGCATTATGATGGAGGCTGGAGCCACCCAGCAGCAAGACTATGAGCGTGCAGGTAATATGCCATATGTATAGTTGACTGTTGTGTACACTGGTAGTTAATGCATGTGTGAGGTGTGTCCTTGGTTTGTAGCTGTCATCATAGTATTTAATGTGCAAGTGTGATATCCTCAATATCAGCAGCTGACCTGTGGAAGGCGACTGTTGTACTACTGACCTGTATCATACTCAGTAACAATGGCACAGTTGTGCCCACTGACATTAGTTTCCTCACTTCTGCAGGTCCCTCCTGTGTAACAGCAATGCAGCCTATCCATGCTGGTGAGTGTGTATTAACAATACCTTTAATAGTCTTGATAGTAATAGTAATATTATGCTCACTTAGTAGTGCTCTGTGTATGCATGCAGGTGTGTCTGTGTCTGTGTGTTGATATCTCACTTACTGAGTAGTGTACAACTGTGTGCAACTGTGTGCACGTGTGCACATGTGCATGTGTGCATGTGTGCATGTGTGCACCTGTGCATGTGTGCATGTGTGCATGTGTGCACGTGTGCACATGTGCATGTGTGCATGTGTGCATGTGTGCATGTGTGCACCTGTGCATGTGTGCATGTGTGCACACGTGCACACGCATGTGTGTGCATGTGTGCATGTGTGCACATGTGCACACGCATGTGTGCATGTGTGCATGTGTGCATGTGTGCACCGGTGCATGTGTGCATGTGCGCATGTGTGCATGTGTGCATGTGTGCACGTGTGCATGTGCACATGTGTGCACGTGTGCATGTGTGCACCTGTGCATGTGTGCACCTGTGCACGTGTGCATCGCAGCACGGCGCATGTGTGCATGCATGTGTACCTGTGCATGTGCATGTGTGCACATGTGCATGTCTGGACCTGTGCATGTGGATGTGTGCATCACTGGTAATATTGTAGACATTGTAAACTGTGTTTCCTGTTTCCCTCCCACAGGTTCTGGTGCTGCTCTGGTGTCATGCAGCAGGGAACCTGAATCAGGTGCCATGGGTACTGATAATGATGACATCTGTGTAATGGCACAGGAAGGTATGCCAGGGTCCATCATTGGTCAGCCGATTGACAGTACACAGCTGTCAACCCCATCAATGCGCACAGTTATCCTGCCAATAAACCCTTTGTCACCAATGTTCCTAGGTGATGGACAGCATACAGTGGGCATTGACCAGGGTAATGTGGTATCTGTGGCACATGCCTCCCCACACAGCAGCCATGGGCATGGCCCTGAGATGGTACCACACAGACAGATGTCCAGGGGTTCTCGTGGGAGCATCCGTGGGTGTACTGCCCCTGTCAGATGTGCCCACAGAGGTCTTACAACCTCAGCTATGTTTCGGGCTGTCATGCAGGCACAGTCACATATGGAACAGTACACCAGACACGGTCTGAGGGAGCTGACAGCATGTCACACAGCCATGACTGACAGTATGCGTGACATTGCGGCTGCCATCCGTTATTTCACCGATGTCATAGACAGACGTTGTGGGGACATATTAGACCGGTTCCACAACTACATGTCCATGAGCCCGGGCGATGGTGGATGGTTGAGGCGTCGACGTGGGCGTATGCCAGTAACAGCAGCAGCTGGCAGTCGTCGCGGATGACAACAGGGCTGTGGCCGCCCCCATAGTGCCAGCAGCAGCCCCAGCAATGCTGGGTCTGTGCTGTCATCAGACCACCCCAGGAGACCACGTGCACGTGGCTCTGGCCAGGCCCGACAGGGATCTGTGTCCAGTCAATGAACACCTGCTTCTGATGACAGTACCCAGTCTGGGTTGGTACCGGATACAGTCCATAGCACCCCTGCAAGGCACAGGTACCATGTCCATGGCCAGAGACACTGATCTGTATGACCTGTCAGGTACAGTCTGTGGCTGTCCACAAACACCAGTATATGGCAGCCATGAGGTGGAACTGTGTGCATCCATACACACATGCGAATTGACAACACCTAGGGCTACCGCATACATGCACACACTGCATCAACATTGCCCCACCTTGTATTGCTGTCCCTCACCAACACACATACACATACATATCAATTGGTGGTATCGGTGGCTGACTCAGACATACCAAGTTCACACCCTGTGCATATGATGAAACTGTGCCACCTCCTGCAATCTTTAACATCAGTGCAGGTACAGGTTATCATGTTTCTGATGCACAATGTGACTACATAAATGTGTAGTAATAGTATCATGTTGTTAACAGTACTGTGTGCTGAAATAATTGTGGGTATATCACAGCATGCCTGATGCAGTAAGGGTATGATTGTCATGTACTGTTGTCTACACCCATGGTAAGTATCATAGTGTATCATCTGCGCATGTTGGCATACTGGTGGTAAGGATGTCAACAGAAGGCTACATACATAGGTAGCACAGGGGATAAGGTAATGAAAGTATTAATACGCAATGATGGACATATAAACTGCAAGTGGCATGTTGCCCACACTGGACTCTGCAATGCGGATGTTTGAGGATGTTGATATGTGTGCAGTACTACACGACTGGTACAGGACACATAGGAGCACCCTAGCACTGCAAGCTCACATCTCATACCATGCTAGACAGCCCCAACACACAAAACTAACTGTCACAGGAGGGAGAGTCCCCATACATGTCAGGGATACTGTGGTGGCAGGCCAGGTAGCATACATCCTACTAAGTATGGAACCACTGAGTGAAGGCTCAGTGTCTGTTATTTGACATGTGTATTACTGCAGGTATGAGCACATGGGTTTCCATCCAGTTATTCTACATCCTGACGGTACATGGTCTGTACACTTGTGTGCGCTGAGACTGGACCCTAGCCATCTGACCTGTGTATTTCCATGTACATGTGCATAGTGCCTGCATATTTGCAGTGTTACCTACTGGAAGTGGTACAGCTTGTTTGTTGTACAATGGACTACATGCAGCCCTGCTTACTGTAGCTTTGTTTGCATGCATGTTTGCTTGCAATTACCTTGGAGTACTGATCCCACCTGCAATGTATAGTTACAGAGCTTCTGTGGACTCCTAGTGACATATGCATAGCTTACTATATGTATGTCCATGTCTCACTTGACAGAACATCACTGTTTGTCCTGTTCACATGCACGTTGCCTGTGATACAATGCATATGACTTACCTGGCATTTGTCAATGTGAGCAGTCATATATGCCACTGCTAACTAATCACAGGCACTACACCCTCACATACTCATCTTCTGTTGAACCACCTGCTTCGCTAGGGACGGCTTGCACCTGTCAGCCCTGGGCTTTCAGATATTGGCAAAGGCTCTTGCTACCCCCATAGTGCCTTTGTTAGGCAAGGCTCAAATGACAAACCCACCTTCATAGGTATCACAAGGGATAAGAAACTAAGAGTAATGCTACTCAACGCCAGAAGTCTGAACCTCAAGATGCATGCACTCGAAACTCTCCTTAGCATGGAGAACATTGATATCTGTACAGTAACAGATACCTGGTTCAGGGCTACTGAGAGCACCACAGCACTACCAGGTTATACCTCATACCATACTTTTCAGCCCCAAAACTTGGACCGAACCACAAAAGGAGGGGGAGTATTGATATTCATCAAAGATACCCACACCTCCAGGTTGGTGGCAAAGCACCAAGCATCAGAGACTATCCATGTGCAACTAACAATGGGTAAAACTGCCTTCCAGGTTATAGCCTGCTACAAACCACCCTCCCAAACCCAAGAACCGCACTCGGCCTTCCTGAGAACAGTGGAAAATTTGAAGGTCTCTCCAAACACCATTATATTGGGTGACTTTAACTACCCAAACGTAGACTGGGAGCATGACTCTAGCTCCAACACCCTAGCCCAAAGATTCCTAGAATATATGAACTCAAATGCTATGGAACAACTTGTTACCACTCCCACAAGAAGGGAAAACATACTGGACCTGATCATCACCAACATGGGGACTCTATGCTCCAGACCAGAAGTGTATCCCTCACTGGTAAGATCAGACCATAAACTAATGCCACTGGATATTCACATCCCGGCCCCACCCCCTGCCCAGAAAACCACAGTGAACAACTTCTCTAAAGCAAATTCACACTCCTCAAAACTGAGGTGGAGACCTTCGAAGCCCCTGGGCCTATGGAAAATACGGACCAGTCCGCAGATTCCTCTATAAACGCATTCTATGGACACCTTCAGGAATGCGATCCCGAATAAAACCAAGACCCAATCCTCCAAAGGCAGACATCCTGTCTGGTGGACCCCAGCCATAAACAAACTATACAATAGAAGGAGGAAGCTACTAAATGATACAGCAAAATCCCAAAAAGGGAAGGCATCACTGATCAGTATTAGCAAAAAACTACGGGCACTCATAAGATTGTCTAAGGCCAGCTTCGATAGAAAATTGCACAGGACACTAAGGATAATCACAAGGCTTTCTTTAGTTATGTTAGGAACCTGGGTGGTAATTCCCAGATATGCTCAGAGGTAGTCCAAAATGTCAATAGAAACACCAAACCCACAGACATTGCCAACATCCTAGCTGACAGGTTCAGTGCAAACTCTCCCCCCCCCCACACCGAAAGGGCAAATATTTATCCCAGCAGAGTGCTGCCCCCCTGACATCTCAGATGCTCAGGTAAGATCCGCCCTCTCCAAAGCAATAAACACTGCATCAATGGGACCAGACAGTGCCCCGGCCTGTGTCCTACATGAACTCCAAGAAGAGCTACACCCAGACATAAAACTACTGTTCAATCCCAGCCTTACTACAGGATATGTGGCCAAAGAGTGGCGTACAGCAACAGTGGTCCCTCTACAGAAAGGTGGTGCCTCAACGGATCCTGGACACTATCGCCCCATAAGCCTGACTAGCTTGGTCTGCAAAGCTATGGAAAGGATCATCATGGACCTCATAAATAAAGATATTGGGGAACTACAGACACTGGATCATACCCAGTTCGGCTTTGTTAAGGGCAGATCCTGCCTCTCAAACCTGGTTGATTTCTTTGAAACAGTCACCAAGGCCATTGACGAGGGGAAGGTGGTCCACACAGCCTATCTGGACCTCGCAAAAGCCTTCAATACAATACCCCGCTCGGGCATTCTAGAGAAGCTCACCAGCTTAAATATCAACCCCTATGTCACTAGATGGATTGCACATTTGCTCAAGAACAGAACCCACATGGTTAGAATTGCTGGAGCCATGCCAGACTCCAAACCAGTTACAAGTGGTGTCCCACAAGGCTCAGTCCTGGGACCTCTCTTTTTTGGTATATATTTATCGGAGGTACAGGCCAACACGGAAGGAATGTGGCTGACCAAATTCACAGATGACTGCAAACTGGCTGCCATAATCGACTCTCCAGCCGACACAAGCATCCTCCAAAAGGGCCTCATAGAAACAGACAACTTGTGCCAGAGCCATGGCCTCAAGCTGAATGCCAAAAAGTGTATAGTCATCCCCTTTGGCAAAAACAAAGTGCCCACAAAGTACCACATAGGTGGTAATCCATTAAGTACAGAAGAAGTAATTAGGGACCTGGGGACCCAAGTTGATAGCAATCTCTCATTTGACAACCACGTGGCCAAAGTGGTTAGAAAAACATGTTATATAGCCCACCTCATCATGAAGGGATTCACATCTAGATCAGGGGAGGACATCGTGCCTCTTTACTCATCCCTCATCAGGCCCATAATTGAGTACAGTGCCCCTGTTGGGATGTACCTTACCAGATACCTACAGCAACTGGAAAGACCCCAAAAGTACCTCACCAAGAGGATCAAAGGGCTCAAACAGATGCCATATGCTGACCGGTTAAAGAAACTCCAGCTCTACTCAGTGGCATAACGCCTGTTCAGAGGCGATCTGTGCCTGATGTATAAAGCCATGTCAAACCCCGAATTAATGGGCATGCTGCACCTCAGAATATCCAAATCCCATCGAGCTACACGCTCAAGAGACTTGAACCTCAGCACTGAAATAAATAGGACATGCTGGAGGGACAGATTCATAACCCAGAGGCTCCCTTCACTCTGGAATAAAATTCCAGTCCAGGTTAGGCAGAGTCCCTCATTGACTCTCTTCAAGAGGAATCTTGATGAGTGGATGGGACATCGTAGGTTTACCCCGGGTATCACTTCTGTGTCACTGTTAGACAGAGGCACAGTATACTAACCTTGAAAAAGGGCATAGCAAGATAAATCTACAATGGATGGCGACAGCAGAACACATTCTGGCTAGGTTTATAAATGCCCTAGGGCAGATAGCCTAGTATGAACCTATGAACCTATGAACCTTGTTCCCCATTGGCCCTATGTGCTGTTAATCACCATGGCAATCACAATACTATGGTAGCATGTGCAAAGGTCAGTTGTCAGTCACCTCTATGGTACAGTTGTGGAATATGTGGCTCATGTGGCAATGTCACAGCTGCCACATGTACACAGTCAACCCTCTCCCCTACACATGGACGTACAACACATGTATGAGATGGAACCACATAGCCAAACTGGGGACTAAGCACTCTGAACCCAGTACTGGCATAACCTGTCAGGTGGCATGAAATTTTTTATTTATTTTTTTTATTTATTTAACATTTGTTGACCGGGAAATACTACAATGACTACAATACCAGTCTGATGTAGACCTACACTGATGGCAATACTAGCACGTGAACACACTGGGCCATTCGTGGAGCCTAAAAATAGCATCCTGCCTGAGTGGCAGACACCTCTGCAGCTGGCACTCAGGCATACGTTATGCCAGAACACATCACGCATAACACATAGCACACAAATCCTGTGTGCCAAACAGTTACAGCCTGTACGGCTAGACAACACACCTGTTACAGTTGTGTTAGGTACCTTTATTGTCCGGTACAGTGAGGTCATGCTCACCAGGCTGGACAAGGTGAAGGTCACAGTGATATGCCCGTGGGGCACTATGGTCCACCACATAACACAAGCATACAGGTCAGTCAGAGGCATGGACACATATGACTCAGTCATTGTCCATGCCACTATGGCTGACCTGTGATGTACCTCCCTGGACTACATGATAGGGAACATGGAAGGGCTATCTGAGCATGTGGCACAGGCTGGTATGACCCTGACCTTGGTTGGCATCATGCCCTCACCAGGAATGCTGACGTATTACTGAATGCTGATGAATTACTGTAGCTACAACACCCTAGCTGAAAGGTTCCTAGCATGTAGTCACTGCATTGCTATGGAAAATCTTGTTACCACTCCCACAACAGGTGAAAACATGCAGCATCTGTTCATCAACAACATGTAGACTATATGCCCCAGACCAGATGTGTATCCCTCGCTGCTAGGTTGATACCATTTACATATCACACTGTATATACACATACCACATGCAGCACCTGCACAGAAGACCACAGTCATAATGTTATCCAGTGCAAATACCATGTATTCACATGTGGCAGGCATCAGACATGGTAACTATTGAAGGTCACAGGTACATATGTGTATTTGGCACACACATACATCATCTGTGTCCATTGCCATTACTGGTTTAATCAATGTCATGCATTATTGTGAACAATCACCCACACACATGGGCATTCTGTGTGACAAAAACACATGTGGCATGTCTGGAATCCAAAGCCATAACTAACTGTGCTATGACAGTAGTGAGAGACGCAGTAGCAGAGCGTGCTATTTGCATTACTGGGAGATTTGCCCTCTTCCGCTGTACTTGTAGGGTGCTGACACCATCTGTGTGTAGAGATTGGAATATGCAGCAGCTGGTGTGTTGTACTGGTTGGCAAAAAGGTCAGTTTTTTCACACATGTAATTGCACATACACTAGTTTTATCGTCTCCCACACACACACTTGCTATTTGTAGGATTCAAACTCCTACCTAACTATGTTATGACACTTGAGATGGACACATTAGCAGAGTGCGCTATTTGCAGTACTGGGAGGTTTCCCTTCCCCTGCTGTACTTATAGGGTGCTGACATCATCAGTGTTTAGAAAGGGGAATGTGCATCCTGTAGTGTGTTTTCCTAGTTGCCAAAAGGGACATTTTTTTCAAACAGACTTGCACACTAACCCCTTCCACACACACTGAGCATTTGCAGGATTCAAACCCCTATCTAACTATATTATGATGCTCTAGACGGACGCATTAGCAGAGCATGCTATTCACATTAGTGGGAAGTTTCCCTTCTCCTGCTGTACTTATAGGGTGCTGACATCATCAGTGTTTAGAAAGGGGAATGTGCATCCTGTAGTGTGTTCTCCTAGTTGCCAAAAGGGACATTTCTTTTATACAGACTTGCACACACACTAACCCCTTCACACATACTGAGCATTTGCAGGATTCAAACCCCTACCTAACTATGCTATGACACTCAAGACGGACATATGAGCAGAGCACGTTATTCGCATTATTGGGAGGTTTCCCTTTCTCCTGCTGTACCTATAGGGTGCTGACATCATCAGTGTTTAGAAAGGGGAATGTGCATCCTGTAGTGTATTCTCCCAGTTGCCAAAAGGGACATTTTTTTCATACAGACTTGTACACACACTAACCCCCTCTACACACACTGAGCATTTGCAGGATTCAAACCCCTGCCTAATTATGTTATGACTCTCGAAATGGACGCATTAGCAGAGCGGGCTATTTGCACTACTGGGAAGTTTTCCTTCTCCTGCTGTACTTATAGGGTGCTGACATCATCAGTGTTTAGAAAGGGGAATGTGCATCCTGTAGTGTGTTCTCATAGTTGCCAAAAGGGACATTTCTTTCATACAGATTTGCACACACACTAGCCCCCTCCACACGCACTGAGCATTTGCAGGATTCAAACCCCTACCTAACTATGTTATGACACTCGAGAGAGATGCATTAGCAGAACGTTTTTTTCGCATTACTGAGGGGGTCTTCCTTCTCCTGCTGTACTTATAGGGTGCTGACATCATCAGTGTTTAGAAAGGGGAATGTGCATCCTGTAGTGTGTTCTCCTAGTTGCCAAAAGGGACATTTCTTTCATACAGACTCGCACAAACACTAACCCCCATTTACACATACTGAGTATTTGCAGGTTTTAAACCACTACCTAACTATGTTATGACTCTTGAGACGGACGCATTAGCAGAGCGCGCTATTCGCATTACTGGGAGGTTTCTCTTCTCCTGCTGTATTTATAGGGTGCTGACATCAATTTTAAGGTTTTTTAGAAGGGGTGTGGGAAAAATTTTTTTGACCAATGCCAAAGGAATTTCCCTCAAGAAACACACCAAAACACAACACTCCACCCCCCACACGGAAACATTTGCTTCCCAAATACCAATTTTTAAAACACCTTAGGGTTAAGCAGGTCACATATTGTGGGGGAACTCTGCCCTGCAAATATTTTTAAACCCAAAATCAATTTTACCCGGGTGCAAAAAACTACCCGCCCCGGGGGGGTAATATTTCATTTTCCCTTTCCCGGGTATACTGCCCCCCAGGTTTTGAACCATTTTTGATACGGGCCTTTCCCCCCACAAAACCCAACCCCTCCCACCCCAGGCCCCAATTTTTTCCTGGGAAAAAACCGTATTTTCAAAACAACCTTTCCCCTTGTTAAATGGGGGGAAAATTAAAGGCCCAATTTTGGGGGTAACCCGGCCCTCAACATTAACCCTTACAACCCCTTTTAAAATTTTTGGAAGGTTTTATTGTATGTACCCAAAAAAACCCAAAAGCCACAAAACACCTGCCAAATTTCAACCCTTGACTGTTCCCCAACCCGAGGAGCCAAACCCTTGGGATAACCCCAAACCTTTCCTGGGCCTTCCAAACCCCAAAAAACCCCCCGGCAAAGGTTGTCCGCAAAAGGTTCAAAACTGATTTACCCCTTTGAAAAGGGGTTGGAAACCCTTCCCCAAAGGGCCCCATGGGTGGGGAAAAACAAACCCACTCCCCTTTCCCCTTGACAAGGGAAGACATGTTTGGGTTTTGCCATTTACATGGGACCCCTAACCCATGACTGGGGCCCCCAAAGGACACCTGGTAAAATGTACCCCCCAGCCTATGTTTACCTTTTACAACCCCAATGGTTTTTAAATTTTCAGATGCCCCAAGGGAAAACTTTTGCAGGTTTGGGCCCCTTCAATTTCCCTTTTTTTAAAATTAACCGTTGGAAAGTTTTAAAGGGGCCCCCTTAAGGCTCCCCAGTCTTTAATTTGACTCCAACTTAATTGGGTTTGGTTTCCCCGGAATAACACGACCAAACCCAAATGGTGTGGGGCCCAAAAACAAACCCCGGGATTTCCAATTTGTCCCTTGCCCTTCCCCGGGGATGTTTCCTGCCTTTTGTCCATTTACAAAATGGCACATGCCCATGTACTTTAAGGAACCGCCCGCCCCCATTTTTGGTAGGTTTTTCCAAAAATTTTCCCTTTTGGGGGGGTTAGTTTTTATTACCCCAATGTTTTTGTCAAACAATTATTTGTTTCCCGAAAAGGGGTTTTCAGGGTCTTTGCCCTACATTTCCCTTTTTATGAACCAACCTTTTGTACTGTAAGGATGGGTTTGATTTTTTGGGGGATCCCTTTATCCTATTCCCCTTTACATTTAATGTGGCCCCCCTTTGGGGCCCGTTGCCCCGAAAGTTTTTTGGGTTCCGGGAAAAACACTTTAAAATTTCCAAATTGGGGTGGCCCAACTTTTCTTTAAAACTGGATTTGGCCCTAAGTGTGGAGATGGTTTGCCTTCCCATTTTAATGGGGTTTTCCTGACATATGTTTATTTATAAAGTGTCGACCTTTCCCAGTGTCCCCTAAATTTTAAAACTCCCCCCCACCACAAAATTTTTGGGGGAGTGTGAAATTAAAATACTGGGGTTTATGGTTGGGGGGGTTTGTGTTATGGTTTGAGTTAACTTTTCCAACTGCTTTGGTTTTGTGAACCCCCCAACAGGGGTTTACGGGGCCGCAGGGTTTTTTTTCCCCTTTGGGAAAACTTTATTTCATTGGCAACTTCCTTTCATATGGCCAAATGTGGTAGTTTGTTTTTAGGTGGACTGGGTTTAAATCTTTTAAATTGGTGGGGGTATTTGGGGCTTTAAATTATACTGCTTTACATTTCCCCCAAAGGGCACAAAGGCCCGGTTAAGGGATTTTACTCGACCCAAAGTTCCCCCATTTAGATTGACAAACCCAGGTTGGGGGAAATTTGGGAGTTTTTAAACCCAACTGGTTTTTCCCTTTCAAACACACCCTTTTGCCCCAGGCCCCTTTTTAATGCTGGGGCAAGTGTGGGGTTTTTCCTTCAACCCCATTGTAAATTTTTTCCAATTGGCCAATGGCATGGTTGTTTTTTGTGGGCCCTTTTGTGGGGGCTTTCAGTGGGGGTAAAGGTAAATTTTTCCTCTCCCCCCATTTTAACAAGTTTTCCTTTGGGATAGGGACTTATAAACCAAATGGGAGGGAACCCAAATTTTGGGGGAGTTTTTTGGTTTGGATCACACTCAGCTTTTCCCAATGTCAGTTCTGGGTTTGGTCTTTTGCAACCCCCACTGCCCTTAGGTTTATTTTGCAGCATTCCATTGAATTAGTTGGAAGGGTTTTCAAGGCCAAACTTGCCCCTTGGGGGGCCCCTTGGCCCCTAAAGTTAATGATTTTTTTAAAAGAGGCAAACATTTGGGGGGGAAACTGTTAAAAAAGCCCCCTTTGGGGGCCTTTTGGTAATACTTTTGGGGACTTTACCTTTATTGGGGTGTGAGGACCAATTTTCCCAACGGGGGGTATTTTCAAGTAACCATTAAAGGAAACCTTTTTTAGAGGCCACTGTTGTTGTTGACAACCCTTTTCATATTTGGGGGGGTAATTGGGTATGTTTTGGTTCCCCTTCAGCCCATGTTTGGCCAAGCCCCGGAAATCTATCCCCTTGTGCCCCGGGGTTTTTCTTTTTTAATGGGTTTAAAACCCAGTTGGTGGGGGGGCCCCTTCTGGGGGAAAATTTTACGGGGGGGTTTACTATTCAATTTTTTGGGAATTGTTGTGTGGTTTGGAAGTTGTTTGTTTTTGTGGCCCTTTGTGGGGGTTCCCCGTTCCACCTAGTTAAAAAGGTTGGGTTTTTGTGTCCTTCAAAATTTTTTCCAAGGTTTTTTCCCTTTGGCCCTTACCCCAGGGCATTTTAATACCAAATGGGTCCCGGCCCCCTTGTTTTGGAAAAGGGCCCTTTTTATTTGGTTTGTTGGTCTGCTGGGTGCACATGGACCCCCTGTTTTAGTTCCTTCCCTTGGGTTCCCGGGTTTGCAACCCCCTCCCAAAATAGTGGGTTTTTATTTAAACCCCGGGGGAGTATCTTTGAACCACTTATTGTTATTGGGAACCCTTTCAAGGTCCAAGGGTTTTTTTCTGGGGGGGAACCCCTTCCCTTACCCTTTTGGGCTGGTTTCAAAGACAAACAAAGTTTTAGGGAGGATTGACTTGCCCCACTGGGGGGTCCGGGAGGTTCCCCAAAATTTCCCCTTTTTTCTTTTGGGGACCTTTGATCCCTTTCCTAACTTTTCGCCAAATTCAGGAATTCCCTGGGGTTAGTTTTCTGATAAAGGAACATTTGGGGAAATGACCCTGTTGTTGTAATCCCCTTTTGGGTCCAAAATCCTTTAAGGGGGCCCCTTGGCAAGTAGTGTAAAAAGGATTCCATTTTCCCCCGGGTCCCTGTTACTCCCCAACAAATTTTAACCATTGGAAATTTTTGGTTTGTTTGGGAATTTTTGGGCTTTACCTTCCCGGTTTTTCAGGGGATGGGTGGGTGGGGGTTTTTTTTTGGGGGGTTGACTGCACCTGTCAGGGTTTTCCTAAGTTTGGTTTTTAAAGGGTTTTTAATATTTGTGGATTTCAAAATTTTCCCGGGGTTAAAGGGGGTTTTGTTGAAATTTTGGGTTATCCTTTTTGTTTTGTTCCTTTTGGGGCCCTAGGCATAGGGTATAACCCCGGGGTTTTTTTTTTTTTTTTTTAAAAAAAAAATGCCTGGGTGTTTTTGGGCCTTTTTCAGGACTTGCCAAAGCCAAGGGTTTTTCCCCCCGTCCACTTTTTTTTTTCCCCCCCCAAGGGGGGGGGCATTCCCAATTTTTTTCCTTTCCATAACCCTTGGGGGGAGGGCCCTTTCCCGGGCCCCAATTTGGGCCAATGCTGAGGGGGGTTTAAACCCTGGGGCAATTTTGGGTTCCAAAGGCAAAATTAACCCTTTTATGGTTTTTCTTTTCCCAAATTATTTTTTTTTTTTCTTTTAAGGGGTGGGTTTTGGGTTTAGTCCTTTTCAAGGGGGGGGGGGGCCCTTGCCTAAATTGGAAAGGCCTTTTTATTTTTGGAGGTTTTTTTTAAAAGGCCCCCTTTTTTTTTTTCCAAAAATTTTTTTCCCCAGGGCAGGGTTTAACAGGGGTGCCAAAGGGGGCCCTTCCCTTTTTTTTTGGAACCCAAAACCATGGGGCCCTTTGGGGGCAAAGGGGATTTTTACATCCCAAGCAGACAGACATTGATCCCCTTTGGAATGACACCAGTAATTGTGCCACTTGTTATAACTGATCATTCTGTGTTTGTACTGTGGCATCATTCTTGGTGAGGGTAGGATGCTGCAAACGGTCAGTGTCATACCGGCCTGGACTACATAATCAGAGAGCTCATCTATGTCTCTTTTCATGTAGTCCGGGGAGGTACATTTCAGGTCATTCACACCAGCATGGACTATGACTGCATCATATTTCTACTTGCTTTGGGGTGACCTGCATACTTGTATTATGTGGCATATTGTAGCAGCCTACAGGCAGCTTACTGTACCCTTTACCTTGTTCAGTCTGGTGTGCGGGACAGCAGCGTGTCTCACTATGGAGTCACCTATTACATCTGTATCAGGCATGTTGTTTCTCCTTCTGGCCTGTGACTGTTTGGCACACCAGCTTTGTGTACTATGTGTTACATGTGCTATGTTTGGAGGTTGTTTGATTGGGTGTCTGCTTTGGAGGCCTCTGTTGGTGTGGTGTGCTTGTAATTCGGGCCTCCGGGAATGTTTTTCTGTGTTTATGTCCTTGGTTTGCAGTTGTGATAGGTCTATGTGGGACTGGGTTTGCGGTGTGTGTGGTTACCTTCTCCTCATGACTAGTTTTGGGAGTACTGAGTTGAGGGAGCTCAGCCTCCAGTTTGGATAAATGGTTGCATCTCTCACATATATTTGTATTTTTTGGGGGGAGTTGAGGGTTGTCTGTGTACTTGGGGCAGGTGTAACATTGCCTCAAGATTCACAGATTCAACTTGTTGTAGCTGGCCTTAGTGGATTGTATGTGTGGACATATTTAATTGCCATACTACTGATCAGTGATTACTTATTTTTTTATGTCTGCTCTATCATGTAGTAGCTTCCTCATTCTCTTGCTTGGTTTGGTAATGGCTGGAGTCCACCATGCCAGATGCCTGCGTGTATGGCATTGTGTCTTGTTTTAATTTAGGATTGCATAATCCAAGCATTCCTGGCAGTGTTCATGGAATGCCTGTATAACAGGTTCTGAGGTGTGGCCCATATTTTGCACCTGCACAGAGCCTTTAATGGATTCCACATCAGTTTGGAGGAGTGCATCTTTTGCTTTACACATGTTTTCACTGTGGTTTTCTGGCCAGGGACTGTGGTCAGGATGTGTGTATTCAGTGTGATTACTGTATGGTCTGGTCTTACCAGTGAGCAATACACTTCTCATCTTGCCATCCAGTACCCATGTTGCTGATTATCACATCCAGTATGCTTACCCCTCTTGTGGGAGTGGTACGTTGTTCCTGGGCATTTTGGTTTATGGATTCTATGAACATTTGTCCTACAGTGTTGGAGCTAGTATAATGCTCCCAGTCTATGTCTGGGTATTTTCAGTCACCCAATATAATGTGGTTTGGAGGACTTGATATATTCATGTATTCCAACATAGGCCAGGTGCAGTTCCTGGTGTTGGGATGGTAGTCTGTAGCAGGCTATAAACTGGGAGGAAGTTTTAGCCACTGTTACTTGACCATGGCTAGTCTATGCTGCTTCTTGTTGTGGTACCAACATGGGGGTGTGGTTATCCTTGAGAATTATTGCTAGTCACCCTCCTTTTGTAGCTTGTTCCATGTTTTGAGGCTGTACAGCACAGTATGAGGTATAGCCTGGTAGTGTTAGGGTGCTGTTGTGAGCCTTGACCCAGTTTTCTGTTACAGCACAGATATCAACATTCTCCATACTGGGTGAGTTTAGACTGCATGCATCTTGCTGTTTAGACTTCTGGCATTGGGTAGCATTACATCTAGGTTATTATCCCTTCTGATACCTATGGAGGTAGGTTTGTGTCCAGACACTGGAACTGTTACTTGAGCAGCCCAAACACACGCTCTATTACATTACGTGTTTGTGCGTGTGCCTCATTATGGCGTTCCTGTTCAGGTGTGTGTGCATTTCTAATGGGTGTCATCAGCCACGGCTCCAGTGCATAACCTGCATCCCACACGAGGTGTCAGTGTGGGATGTCCCCATTGGCAAATGTCTGGTACAGCTGCGTCAAATGCCAGATGTGGGAATCATGGTAGCTCCCAGGGTAGCCAGCACACACATTCATTATTATGCCCTGGGCATCACACACAACCTGGCAGTTCATGGAGGGGAAGCCCTTGCGGTTAATGTTGGCCCTACCCCGCTCACCGGCTGGTGCTTTGATGCGTATGTGCTTGCAGTCTATTGCACCCACTACCTCAGTGTATTCTGCTATTTGCTGGAAGAGACGCATATTGCTGGCCAATACCTCACGGGCATTGGGGAAATATACATGATCACCGACATGTGCTGACATGGCATCCAGGAACTGGTGCAGTACCCTGGAGGCTGATGCCTGTGATATCCCCATCATATCACCAGTTGGTCTTTGGAAGGTACCTGTTGCTAGTATTCTTAGGCCAACACATACCTTGGTTTCCACTGGGATGGGTTCCTCTGTTGGTTCTGTGTGTGAGGCGTGGCCTGCACAGCTCAACTATTTGCTGCAGGAGCTCTCTGTCCACTCTATAGCTCTATCTCCAGCTCATGTAACCCGTGGTAGGTGACCCTGGGCCTGTACACTCTTCTCCGTCTCCCCACTGTGGGTTGTCTGGCACCATCTGCATTGTCACCACCCTCAGCAAGTCGCCTATGTCTCATTATGACAGCTATGGCAACCCCTAACATTTCTGCTCTGAGTTCAGCTTTTTCAGTTTTCACTTCTAATAGCTTACTCCTGTCTTGCAGTGTCTCTTGAGAGAAACATCCTGCACTGCTGTTTGCAAAGTTTTAAGTGCTGGGCTGGGCTACTATTCTGCCTGTGTAATTGCCTGCTTCTAATTGTTTTCACCTGCTAGCTCCAGCAGTAATCCTTGCTAGCTTCCTACAAATTCTGTTGCTTCCTTTTTTCTTTCTGTTTCCTCAGGAGGGTCAGCGTGCATACTAGCAGAAACACGCTCACAGTGGCTTACACGTGCTCACATATGCTTACACAGTTCAGAATCTGCTTATTCGGGTGAAAACACACACACACCAGCGCAAACAGTGTTAAACATCTACCAACCGGCTCCCACATGCTCAGTCTGCCTACATCGCCACAAGACACTGTCCTACTAGTGCTTCATGGCGCGCGCATATCGAAGATACGCCCAGCAAGAAACTTTGATGTAGGCAACAGTGTACACCTTCCATTTCTTGACTTTCCCATGCTTATGTTGTGGCACTCCTCTTTCCATGATATGTGTCTGACATCTGTCATGTAACACTGACCTCCAATGAACTGCATTTCTTTCTGCCATTCCCCCCTGTGATGTCACCTATCTCCTACTCTGTTCCTCCCCTTTATGTAACTCTTACACTACTCAGAATGTGCTCATTTGCTATGTGACAGTGGAATTCAGTATCCTAACACTCATTTGCATCTGATTGCCTACTAATGCTTAGTTACATGTCTTAGACTCAGCTTCCCCCCTTAGCAACCACTACACGGTGGCCATGTTGTTTTTGGTCTGCTGGTCCCTGCATTGTCATTCCGTGTATTGCATAAAACCCACATTTGTGGGTTTATAACCTTCATTTTTATGTTTTATACAGCAGCCCATTTGCTGGGGGCTGCACTGCTTAAACACCGCCATCGAAAAATATTTATTTCTCAGATTTGCATCGGGGTACCTTGCCAATGGCCACATATTTGGCCATTGGCATGCTGCCTGACACATATGCACCCTTTATTTGGAGCTGACATGGCTCCATTGTGTTTTTTGCAGAAACGTACTCAGTTGTCAACTGAGTACATTTCTGCAGCTAAAACGGCTCTTACATGGGCTGCTTTGGGCTTCCTGGATTGCTAATCTACCTCATTTGCATGCTATCTGGCTGCAAGTGAGGTGATTATATATCCACGCCAATTCGTGTAAGAGACGTTTTAGCTTGTCTCTTACACGGACTTTAGGGCTGTTCCTGGATCAAGAAGGCTGCATGGAGTCTTACACTACTCTTAGACTCCGTGCAAGCCTTCATGAATCCTGCCCAATGTCTTTCACTGAAAATATAGTAAAACAGTAAAAATAACCATTTATATTCCTCATCATGAAAAAATGTTTTAGCTTAAAATACAAATACATACATACATTTTGAAGCTTGAAGTCCAGTACAAATCTTTTACTTAAAGATCAGATCTATTGTTTCAGAAAATGTCATGCAATCAGAGAATGAAAGTGACTTGTTTTTAGGCTTTTTAATTTTAGAGCATTTTTATCCAGGAATTCAACTCACTCTCCCCTGGATTTACTAATCTTCTGTGTAAGACTAGATTAGTCTTACATGGAAGCGCCAGTCTAAGAGTATGACGGCAGCATACCATGCATATTAATGAGGGCACACTGCCTCAACTCTAAAGCTTACACGGAGCATGGACAAGCGTAGGGGGCATGTTGGACTGCTGAGCAGTCCAAAAGTACACCCCTGCAATGGAGAAACACCGCAATTTTGAGTTACATGAGCAAGTTTGCCCACATGTGCACAGTGTAACACGGCACTCCCCATATGTTAAACAACTGAGAAAATTAAAAATAAAAAGTTTTTTTTTTTAATTTCATCCTATATAGCTGCCCGTATTTGCTTGTGTTTGCCCATTGCTTAGCTACAGTTAGCAGCTTAGACACCAGAAGAGGATAATAAGAAACATATATGCAATTTAAGCAAAATAGCGATAGCGTAGTGGTTAGTACCTTCACACAAAGAGGAAGCATTCTCGGTTAGAGTCCCACTACTGCACCTTCCATTTTCTGTTGGAAATCTGTATACAAAAATATTTCCTGACATTTTTTATGTATAAGTTTTGTAAAAAGCATTAAAATGTTAAATGTAGTAGTGAACAAATTATATATATATGAACTTGAAATTGTTATGCATTCTGAGGCATGGGTACCCTATTTTAAGTAATATAAAGTACTGCTAAGCTCATTTTACCAGTATTGAGCATATTTAAATCCAATTGTGCATAGCTGCGCACCGCATTAACCAGTGCAATGTCTTTGCGCATAGCTGTGCACCATGCTAATCAGCGCAATCACAATGTATTTGCTCGTAGCTGCGCATTGCGCTAACCAGCACAACATTGGGCAACGTCAAGCAACGTCGAGCAACTTTGAGCAATGTTGGGCAAAGTTGGGCAAAGTCGGTTAAACACGCTCACACCTCCTTTACTGTACCTTAACCAGTCAGGTCTGCCCACTAGGAAAATAAAAAGCAGTGACAAGGCTCAAACTCAGGATACTGTGCACTGTAGTCACAGTTAGCCATGACAGCATTTGATAAACATGCACTTTCAACAGACACATATCTATCAAAGGAATTTTAAACATTGCCCACATCAGCTAAGCAGGCGTGCCTACAGCTGAGTTTTCCAAAAGTGGCCAATCACAAATAAGTGAAAGAAATGAGGCATATTTAAGCTCCACAGGTGGGAATACTTGCTATAACTGGTTGTAGCTTCCTTCTGCAGTCAGCAGGGCTGGTGTTGGAGAAGGCACCTGATTTAGAGTGCAACTCTGGGGCACTGAGGAGTCCAAAGTAATGGTTTGGCTCCTTGTCCACAATCATGAGGAAAGACTCCTGCGGGGCCAGTACCAGGGTACCCAATATAAAACGGAGGCCTGGAACAGTCTTGCCCGTGATCTCACCTGTGCCACTGGTGTTCTTCAGACTGGTGAGCAGGTCAGGCACCATTATTCTGACCTGAAGCGATGTAGGGACAATCAACTGGACCAGTGGATCTAGGAATCCCTTTGCGATGCCTAATGCCCCAGTACTGAGTAAGTAGCCATTGTATTAAGTAGTTAAGAAATGCTATGCTTGTCTATACTATGGATAGGTATGTCTCAATATCACTGCATTTACTTCACAGCTGCAGGTGTCCGGGCTATGAACCAGCAAGCCCATAAAGATAGGCTGCAAAGGCTGCATCATCAGTCAGGTTAGTAATTATTCTGCATGTACTGTTAAATAAAATAAATGAGAGCTTTCAAAAAGTGTTTTAACCCAATAAATAAATGTGTAATAATCCTTTAATAAATGTATAATTCCTGGAGTGCATCTGTGTCATTTTCTTTGATATGTTGTTGTACTGTTGCATTCTACAAATAGTAGTGTTGTATTAAGCAGTGTCAACCCACACTTGGGTAGGCCCATATAACGTGGATGAAGGGAGTGCCAGTAGCCTTTATGCATATTTACAGCCCTCAACTGTTGGTTCATGCCCAGCATGTACAGCTTAATCTGGCACATGAGTATCTTGGTATTTTGTTCCCCAGAAATGTCAGTGTGCTGCCAGTAATGTAGGGAGCTGTTAACATATAACTGATACTTTCACCTGAACATATGTAGATAATTATATGAAGGTATGGCTGTTAGTGTACCATCTTAGCAGTAGTGTGTGTGAGCAACTCTCAAAATATGTTGCAGTAACATCTGCATCTTGGACAGTTTGTAAGATACAGCTCATGTAAATAATGATCTAGCAAAATCCAGTTGCACAATATAAGGACATTGGGTAGTGTAATAATACATGTAAGGGACATATAACTGCAGCTAATAGGAATGTAGTGAAAACTAGAAGGATATATAAGTTGTTAATTGAGCTATCTTTTTCCAACCTACTGTATGTACATAAAAAATGCAATTCCACACCTCAGTCAGTATGTCTAATCTCAAAACATTTGTTGGGACATATGTCCTATTGGTTTATAAGTATTTGCATTTATTTCTATGCATGTGCCCTGTTAAAATACCACAGTATTGGTGGCCTGTTGCCATCAATTAATCCTGCATGCTGTTGTAATGTCCACTATTGTTCTATATATGCATGTGTTATGCTTGCTTTTCAACTGTTGAAAATCTGGTGTGTTGGGTTAATGGGAATACTTCTGCATGCTGTTATAACTAATTGGGAATGCTGTTGACTGTTTCTAACCCATATCTTTATTAAACTCTCCAAAACATAGTTCGTATGGGAAGGCCGGTCCCAGCGGACCCACCTGTCCCACCTCAGCTGGCCATGGCACCTGGCACCAGCAGATCTGGTGCCCAGCCTGGGACCTCCTCCTTCATTGGCCCTGTGCCACCTTTGTGTGGAAGTGCTGCAGGGGATGGGGCTCGGCCCCCCATGCAAGCAAGGGTTGAGGAGGGGCACATATCACCCTTCGAATGGTCCGGGCTGTGGTGCATAGAGAGATTGAACATTCTGTTGCAGAACCTCTATGCCAGCTTGAGACCCGAGTGGCGTAACTAACGGGTCAGCCTGCACCTCCTACACAGCCCCCAGCACAGCCACCCTCTGGGCCATGAAGGTGCAGTGGTGACTGCCCATGGGTAGGGACCTCAGTCCCACTGTTTCTATCTGCGGGCTCATGGGCTTGCGATTTCCAAACATCCCTCCCCGTCAAAGGTGTTCACCCACCACATGTGTCATATACTGCCCCTGTATGCATCTTGTTTGTCTTGTCTGTTTACCTCCCCAACCTACCTCCCAAATATACCTACTTCCCCTACCCCACATTCCACTCTCACCTGAAAAAAAAAAGAAAAGGGCAATCTGCTCCCAAAAAAATTTACACCCCATACATAGCTGCTCATTTTGCACATGTCCACTGGACACATGAAATGTTATTTAATTGGCATTACAGCATACTTTGTTGTCCTCACCCCTCTCTCAGGGGTTGATGGTTTGATATCTACCTCCAAATTTATTGCATATGCACAGCTGTTGAAGAAATAGGCAGCTATGGACCATCCCTACACCCGTTCTGCACATCCTGAGCTATTTTTCATACTGTCTTTCCCTCTTTGTGCCCCTTTTTCACCACTTACCTATCTCGCCACTTTTCTTTTCTTTTAAAGAAATGAGCATGGGGATCAGCAGGAGTAAGCACTATTAAGCAGTAGTTAGTGGGTTTGTGAGAGTTTGCACTTGTTTGTGCTTGGCTAAGCAATATCAGCAATACACAAACCCATGCAAACCCACTTACAACTGCTTAAAAGTGCCTTAGTCACTCTGTATGTGAGGGCCCTTGTTCTGCTCAGGAGCAAAATAAAACACCTCTGTAAGTCCCGAACCCTGCACACACTGCACAACATTAAGTACCACTAAGCCACGGTAGATATACATCAAGTTGGTGCTTAAATAAATATATCATGCATCAGAATGAGTGAATGTAAAGGAAAAATAGGAATACCATACCACACAACGTGTTCTGTGGATGTTGACCAACAGTTGTTGTGGGATTACATTACATGACTGTGATAAGAGAAGCAGCAATTCTAGCAATAAATAATGTTACACCATCACTTTACAACCCCGCACAGTATCACAGCAGGACAAACACTGGCATATCTGTTTAGGCAGAGGCCATACCTCCCAACTGTCCCTAATTTTCAGGGATGTCCCTGATTTTGACAAATTTTAGCTCTGTCCCTCTGAATCCCTCCAAAAACTACTGCCATTCGCCAGAAAGGTGGTGAATTACACTTAATGAATAATGACAATAATTAAGAGTTAGACACTTCTTTTACTTCAGAAAAGGTGTATTAATTCATATGCTCTGATTCTCTCAATGTCTCAACTTAATGGCACTAATATTTTAAAGGTGTCCCTGATTGTCCCTGAATATTTCTTGACTTTTCCCTGTGTCTGTTCAAATATGTACCTGATTGGTTAAGAGGTCTGGCAGAGGCAGAAACACAGAGGCCTATCAGTCTTTCTGCTGTTACACACTGTGCAAATAGCTTTGGAAGGAGTTTCAGAAGCATACCCTTATGTAGGAATACAACACTGAAATACAAATGGATGTAGCCATGTACTGGTCGCAACCAACTGTAAGAATGCCATTGCTGTGTTGCTGAAAAGACCTGTGTGGTGCACAGACAAAAAATAACAGGCTATTCTCTGGCTATCATGTGAATAGGTCTACAGTTGGGAGTTACACAGGCAGACTACTTGCCTTGATAAACTAACATGTACACAGCAACCCTGTAAGTCCAGCAAGATAAAATCCACACAATAGTACTTGCACTCTCTGTACTTCTGCAACCCTACCCAAATGTAGAATATACCTGTGTGTGCAGGGTCTACCAAGGATGTAGGTAAGCATACTCACAGTACTGAAATGTGTCCAGTTTTTCTGAGCAGCTTGTGCTAATGTCAACACTAAAAAAGCACAAACTGTTTAGAACTGAGTAAATGAATATTCACAGTATAGCAGTTCACAAACAATTCTTGTGCCAAAGGAATACATCTCAGTAACTAGCTTTGTATGGCAGTTAATTGTAACAGTTGAAAAGAAAGTACATCTTTCCATGTATCTTGGGGTAGCATTTGAGTACATTTCTACACTGAAAAGTGGGTACTGGAAGCAGCGACATTTGGTCTGAGTACAAAATGTAAATCTCTGGCTATACCCCTGGCTTCTGATATAAGAACTATACCAACCTTCTGTCTTAAACAATGATGTCCACAGCAAACAAGGATGATCGCCATCTTGGAAAGCTGAAAGGGCCATGCCTACATGAGTCAGCAATTTATAGTACTGGGTTGCTATGACAGTGATTACTGCAATTACTACACAGCAGGCTGCATGCAATTAGCAAATGGTGGCCACTAATTGGTGCAGGCTGCAATCTCTGCCAACAATCTCAATCACTCTATTGCAGAGACTGACAGAGAGAGAGAGAGAGAGAGAGAGAGACAGAGAAAAGGAAAAAGAAATATTACCAAATCATACAAAGGAAAGGTATGTGACACATATGTATTTACTTGCATGTAGTAGATGTTATTGAAGAATAGTCTACATAATGTGAACCATTCATATGTGGCAGCAGTACTTCTTTATACACAGATGTTTTGCTTAACTACTGCTATGGACAATATTGAGTGTACCTGTGGGCAGTGGGGCATACCTGTGAAATGTGTAGCTCAGCATTAAATGTCAAAGATCTGATCCATGTTATCTGTGTTCTGTACAGTAGTGTGGTCAATGGCTGTTGGGGGGATTAGCACTAACATTATATAAACATAGGTGTGACAGAACACATGCATGATAGTCATATTAAAGTGTAGCTTAGCATTGGCAACTGCTGTAGCAGTATAGTATGCTTATCTAGCATCTGTTTCCATATATACCCCCTAATGTTAGTGTGTGCTCATATGTGACACCTGTTTGCATTGCAGCAAGGCCCAACAGTTCAGTTTTGAGGTCCAGAGACTTACAACAGTGTGGACCTTGTGTGTATATGCCACAGACATACGGAGGAATATATATGTGTCATATATATTCACATCTGTATATGTGCATAGAGCAGGGGACATATTGCAACTGTTTGTGAAGGGGGGAGATATATATATGTTGGTGATGGTTAGTATGTGCATATTTGTATGTAGGTTTTAGTGTGTGACAAACAAGACAGCATACAGTGCTGGTATATGACATGTGGTGGTTAAACACTGTGGGTGGTTTGTTCAGTTTGCAATGTTGAAGCCAGTAAGGCCTGCTAAAGCTACCTGGGCTGTGAACACCTTCAATGCATTTATCCCAAGACTGTGCAATTTTATTACATTACTGTACACCTTACATCCTTTGTACAATTGACATTCTCACTATGAAAGGTGAAATGTATATGTGCCTACATATATATGTATATGTAGACCAATGGATGTGTTGTGTATATATTATATATATATATATATATATATATATATATATATATATATATATATATATTCATACACACCTACATCTACTTGTTGCAATAGATTCTCTGTACTGTTGGCTGACTGTGATGGTCAATATGTTTGTGAATACATCAAAGATATGTATCTGTGGGATAGCTTAGTGGGAAACTGTTTATGTCATGGTATTATGGGGCCTTGCTTTGATCCTAGCAAAATCTGTGTATTCTGTTGCTAGACAGAACAAGTGCTATTGCATACAGTGTGATTAAGTCCCATGGTTTTAACTAGGGTGCGTCATTGGAGGTCAAAGCACTACATCTATGGTTATTGATTGGTACCGATGTTGAATGCAAATCCTGTGTGTACTGTAGTACTACCTGAAGCTCTGGGCCTGTACAGCAAACTATGGTGTATGTCCACATTGTTTGCATCCACTGTTTTGTGTTGTCCCTGTATTCATCACATATTACATTTCTCAAGATTAAGGTTGTGTAAGTACTGACACACAGTACTGTATAGTACACACTGAAAGCTTATCTGGGTTGTCATACCTTTGTGTCCTGTAATTATGTCTGGTGTGTGTGTGGGTATATCTGTAACATGTCCTTTGACATATGTGTGGTAAAACATATAACTGCATATCTAGCAACATTCACAGTGTACTACAGCAGTATGTGACCTATATTCCCAATTGTGCACATATTTTGCCACGGGTTTGGCATTAGCAAGTTGTGTGGTATAATAGTAATACATTTACTGGACCTTACACTGATTGCGATGGATGATACATTTCTTTACAAATCAGCTTTTCGTATATCTGCTGTGGCTAGGTGGTGCATTGTGTTGCATACAGTGTGCCAGGTACTCTTGTATAATCTTATATAGTGATTTTATTTTGTTGCTGTGCAGAACATGGTTCATTAGATAGAGAGTGAGCAAGGCACTTTCAAGCAGTTGTGGGCTGAGCAGTGATAAGTGGCAGTTACAGTGTTCCAGTCTTGGTTAGCTTATAGGTTGCTATATATGGCAGTTCAGTGATATCTATACTGTATAATGTTAAATGTGCCATATGACTTGCGCAGACATATTTTTGTATTTATTTCTTCCAGTGATCATGGCCTATTGCAGGAACCCCAGTTACAGTAGTGCTGAAGATGATATAATTACTAGCAGTATGATTCAGCACTACCGTCTCATGTTCTCACGAACCAGCCAGGACCAGCAGGAGCGTACTGCAATGTGGCAAGATATTGTCCACAGGGTCAATGAAGTAGGCCTGCATAACCGGACATATGAACAGGTACGCCACCACTGCAGTGATCTTCTCAGACATGTCCGTCAGCATGCTGCTGATGTGCGTAGACAACAGCTTGCAACAGGAGGTGATGTTAATATCTACCCCCCCTCAACAGAATAGAGGAGCTGCTCCTGAGCCTGGTGGCACCTGCCCAACAACAACAGCAGCAGCAGACATACACCATGATGGAGGTTGGAGCCACCCAGCAAGCACACATGGAGCATGCAGGTAACATGGCATATCTGTAGACTACTGTTATCTGCATTGGTAGATCATGCATATGTGAGATGTGGAGTGTGTCGTTCAAAGATGTGGAGCCTGTTGTTGTGCAGTACTGATCATTTGGAACATAATCTTTAGCCCTGTGAATGTAAACTGTTGTTGTACTGTAAGATTTCAAACACACAGTAGCAATGCCACAGTTGTGGCCACTGACAAACTGTCTCATCTCTATGTAGGTCCCTCTGGGTTAACAACAATGCATCGAACAGATGCTGGTGAGTGTGTTCTACATTTATTATTGTAAATAAAAAGTGCATGTCATTGTTAAGGTGTAGGCCATGTACACATGTAACACACCTACCCATAATGCATGCTGTGCATGTTTGGTGTAAGAGCACGCACATCTCACCAATGTGATTAGCTGCCTCAAACACATGCAATACCCAGACCATCTCAAACAAATGTGGCTAGACTGTCCATTGGATAGGCACAGTTGATACTCAACATACACACCTATGTCATACACAAAGCATTTTAACATGCTACACATAAAGGATTCCCAAACCCTCTGTAAAGACACACTCCAGTATCCAAAATCTCATCCACACATTACACATAATATACCTGAGGGGGTAGAGGCTTATCATGGGGCATTTAAACACTCTACAACACATTACATATTCATGTCAGGGAATGCTCCTTATTGACCTCCTTACAAACTCACATAACTACTGGTTGTGAAATGGTGACTTTAACCAAGGTAGTGCAGTTCCAGCACAGCATAACTAGTGCTGGCTTGTGAAACATTTGTAACCTTGAGTGACCACCTGATGCTTCATGATGATGTCCTATGGTACTATACCCCATCCAGTTATTGTAAGCACAGTACTACACATAGCTGTCATTGCTATACACCCTAATATTGCATGTGTGCACACATATGCACCTCTAAACAGTATGCATACCAATCAGCATTTGCACAACTGACACATATATGTCTTGTGATGCTATTGACTGGCTAGGTCATATGACACATATTGGGTATGTGTAGTGTTTAAATATGCAGTTGTGTTTTAGCATGCCATGTCATGGATGAGACTGGCATGTCCACAATATGATTTACACTCACCATAAATACTGTACATTGGGTATGTGGCTGAATGGTTTTCCATCAATTATCCATGCACCACTGATGATGTTGTGTGAATACTCATTATGCATGTGCTAGAAATGTGTCCACAATTATTTGCTAAAGACACAGAGGCTGTAATCAGCATTGGATACCTATCTGACACACAGATACACATCTAGCAATGGTATGTACACCTGTGAGTTATGGTGTACAGTACATTACGGGGTTATGAATATCTGCACAGCAATGTTGTGTCCATGTATGCATTGTGTTCCAGGGGGAGGGCCATCACCTAATAACAAAACACATGCATTAAAGCCATGTATACTGTTAGTAACAAGGACTGACTACACTTGCACTGCATGCTGTTGAGCAACACATGTCCTGCATGCTGACATGTGTGATATGACTGTTTTGCTTGTGATACTGTACCCCACCATCACCTGCTATTGTGTATGTTCTGTGATTGCTGGTGTTGTGTGTGTCTGCTTTAGGGAGGGGTGCAGTTTATTGTGTGTGCATGTGTGCATGTACGTAAGTGTTCATGTGTGCATGTGATCTGAAGTCATGTTCAGGTCTTAAAGTGTGTTTCCTGTTTTCCTCAAACAGGTGCCGAGGTGGGGCTAGTTAAGTACAGCAGGGAACCTGTCACTGAGACAGACAGTGATGATGATGATAGGTGTGTTGAGGTACAGGCAGGTTTGTCAGAGTCGGTCATTGGGTCACCAATTGACAGTACACAAGTCTCCACCGCATCCATGCACACAGTCATACTGCCTGTACATCCATCATCACCATTGCGCTTAGCTGAAGGACAGTGTGCGGTTGGCACTGGCCAGGACAGTGTGGTATCTATGGCACATGTATCAGGACACAGCAGCCATAGCCAGATGTCTGGAACGGTACCACATAGGCAGATGCTCAGGGGTTCTCGTAAGAGCACTGCTGGTCATCATGTCCCTGGCAGACATGCCACACCTCTTTCTACCACATGCATATTCCAGGCTGTTATGGAGGCACAGATATGAATGGAGCGGTACACCAGACAGGGGCTAAGGGCACAGAGGGCTCATTACACCTCTGTAAATGAAAGTATCCATATATCCATAACCTAGCAGGTGCCATACGTAACTACACTGAGGTCATTGATAGACGTTGGGGTGAGACATTGGATGTCCTCCACAATGTCATGTCCATGTGTCAGAACAGTGCGGGACAGTTGAGATGTCGACATGGATGTATGTCAGCAACATCAGCAGCTGGAGGTCACCGTGGATGTCCAGCAAGTCACAGATGCTCCCGTAGTGCCAGTACCAGCCCCAGCAATGTTGGGGGAGGCTGTCCATAGACCGTCCTAGCAGACCATGTGCACGTGGCTCTGGCCAGTCCCAGCAGGGACCTGAATCCAGTGGACATATGTCAACCTCTTCGGATAGTACCCAGTCTGGATTAGTACCTGATACTGTCTGTAGCACCCCTGCCAGACACAGGTTCCATATCTGTGGCCAGAGATGGTGATCTGTAAAGCCTGCTAAGTACAGTCTGTAGCTGTCTCACAAATCCCCGTATATGGCAGCCACATGGTGGAACTGTGTGCATGCAGACATACACACATAAACCAGAAACTTAGGGCAAACACATACCCACACACATTACATCAACATTGGCCCATAACAGTACTCATGGCCCTCACACACACACTCACACACACATGTCGATTGTATGGCTCAGTGTAGGCCTCTGGCAAACCAACAACACACCCTGTGCATATGATGAAACCTGTGCCACCTCCTGCCATCTGTAACATTGATGCAGGAACAGGCTAACAAGGTGTTGATGCACAGGGTGACTTTAATAAAGTATAGCAATGGTTGGATGTGTAGCATGTTGTCAGCAGTAAAGTGTAATGATATCCTTGAAGGTTTAGCTGAGCAGGCATGATGCATTTAAGCTGTAATTAGCAATGTTGTATTGTTTACACCAGTGTTTATTCCAATTGTGTTATTTGCCCATGTGCCACTTGGCTGATGTGTGTAGTTGTGTCAGCTTGTGTTATGCAGTGGACAGCAAGTGTGGGGTGTGTGCAGCACATGTTTGCAGGTGTCCATTTGTGAACATGGTGGAGGTACACTGTCTGTATGCACATGCAAATTGGACACATGGGCAGGGTGACATGCCCTGTATTGGCCAGTGTTAATACTCCATAGTTTCTATTGGTGGCCAGTATGTATTGTACTACACACATTTTGGAACTTGAGTACGCATGTGTGTGTATGACATGGGTTGACACTGTGCTGTGGGCAATGCTGGTGTTGCTATCTATCATTGGTTTGCATTACTAAGGTTAACACTGTCCCAGCTGCAAAATCCTTTAGTAATGCACACTGTTCACCTACAGGGTTGCATGGACCCTGCTATCACAAACACAAGAAATTCTCACTTATACAGTAAAAGTGCATTAGTCTCATGGACCCTTGCCATAAACTAAATATATAATAGAAGGTGTGAAGTTGTACCAAAAAAGAGTTACATACCAAGAAGGGATAACCTCTCTAGTCAGTATCATTGGGAAAATACAATCCCTCAGTAAACATACAAGGCAAGCTTCAAAATACAAAATGGCAAGAATTCCAAAGACAACACTAAAGCTTTCTTTAGTGTTGTGTATAATCTACAGGGGAAATCTCAGATCGGGTCACAGTTAATGTAAATGGTCACAAAGTACACTTATCTGACTGACATTACAAATTTATTGTAAGACTGTTTGAATGCAGATTTCACCACCCTGTCATTACACAAGGGCCACATTTCCAGACCTGAAGAATGTAAAACCTGATGATTCACAGACACTCTAGTTAAAACATCTCTTTACCAAAGTCCAAACCACAGTGGCAATGGTACTGGACAGTGTCCCTGGCTGTGTCATACACTAGCTGACATATGAAGTCACCACTCACCTAAACACTCTGTCCAGATGCAGCCTCTATACAGGTTACATACTTGTGGAATGACGCACTGCAATGGTGTTCACAGTCCACAAGGGTTGAGCTACAATGTCTTCTTCTTCTCCTTTTGGATGCTCCCATTAGGGGTCGCCACAGTAGATCATCTGTTTCCATTTCTTCCTGCCCTCTGCAACTTGCGCTGTCACACCATCCACCTGCATGTCTTCTCTCACCACAGCCATAAACCTCATCTTAGGCATTCCTCTTTTCCTGTTACCTGGTGGCTTCATCCTTAGCATCTATTTCACAATATACTCTGCATCCCTCCTCAGCACATGTACAAACCAACTTAATCCTGCCTATCTGGCTTGGTCTACTAACCTTCAAACCTGGACTGACCCTCTAATATACTTATTCCTAAACCTGTCCACCCTCATCACACCCAGTGCAAATGTTAACATAAATTGATTAAGGGTAGAACTACAACAGATCCTGGAAACTCTCACACTATAAGCCAGACAAATGTTATCAGGAAGGCTATGGAGCACAGCATTATGGAACTCATTAACAGAGACATTATGAACCTGCAAACATTGCACCATACCCACTTAGGTTCTCTAAAGGCCAGATCATGGCTCCTACACCTAGTAGACTTCAATCCAGTTAACAATGCTATAGGTGAGGGAAGGGAGGTCCACACAGCCAAGCTATAGCTCACCAGCAATTCATACCCATCCCACATTCTGGTATTATACATAACCTCAACAGACTGACTATAAACGATTGTTAGATGATGGATTGACAACTGATGCACAGATGTAGGACACACAGTAACATTTGCAGCCTCCATGTACAATTCTATGCCAGTAACAAGTGGTATTCACCTGCACTCAGTCCTGGGACCACTCCTGTTTGGCATATAGCTTTCTTAGGTACAGGCAAACACAGTAGGGATATGTCTGCCCACGTTTGATGAAATTGCATACTGTGGGCTATACTTTATTCACCAGATGACACACACATCCTCCAAAAGGGTATCATAGAGACAGATATCTGGTGTCAAACTCATGCTGTAAAGCTATAAGCCAAAGAAAGCATAGTTATCCACTTTTAGAAAACAAAGTATCCCAAGAGTACAACATAGGTAATAGCCCCCAAAATGTGGAACAGATACTAATGTATACAAAGAGCCATGTGTTTAGTCATCTCTCCTTTGATAATCACATTACCAAAGGGTTTTGGAAATCCATCTGTGGAGCACATAAGCAATAAAGGCTTTGCATGCAGATCCACAGAGGTTGTTGCACACCAATAATGAGTAGTCATCTTTGCCAGACTCTGCTTGCTTTGGAACAGGATTCAAATATACCTCAAGCATAAACCCTCACTCACACTCTTCAATAGAAACTGTGATGAGTGGATGTGAAACAGAAGATGTAGCCCAGGGATCACTGCAGTGGCTAAGCCTGTCACTAGCCTACAGAAGTGACCTAAGGTCTGGAAAGCGCCAGCATGCTCTGGCAAATTTAACAGATGCATTCATGGAGATAACAGAGTACCCACCTATGAAATAATTGAAGTCACATGTATGTATATGGCTTTGCTCCATAGCTACCTTACATGTGTAATGCACATACAGTTGTCATTGTGATATGTCATACACTAGAAAAATCAAAACCCACTCCACATTGCCCAACGGTGTCACATACTCTCACACACAGTCAGCAAGTGTGAGATTCAAACTCCTTCCTGAGTACATTATGATACTACAGCAGCATGCATTTACACGACACACTATACACATTACTGGAATTTCACCTTTCCACAGGTATATTTGTAGGATGGTGACATCATCAGACTTGACAAAGATGAGTATACCACTTTTAAGGGGTGTGAGTATTCTCCAAAATAGTTGCTCCTCCCTAGGGAGACACACACATAGTTAGTAAGTGCAGGATTCAAACCATTACCTAACTACATTATGATACTACAGCAGTACACATTTACACAACGTGCTATACACATTACTGGAATTGCTTCTTTCCACAGGTATATTTGTAGGATGGTGACATCATCAGACATGACAAAGATGAGTATACCACTTTTAAGGGGTGTGAGTATTCTCCAAAAAGGTTGCTCCTCCCCCAAGGAGACACACAGTTGGCAAATGCAGGATTCCAACTCCTACCTAACTACATTATAATATTACAACAGTACGCATTTACACAATGCACTATACACATTACTGGGATTGCTTCTTTCCACAGGTATATTTGTAGGATGGTGACATCATCAGACTTGACAAAGATCAGTATACCACTTTTAAGGGGTGTGAATATTATTCAAAAAGGTTGTGTCTCCCCAGGGAGACACACACACAGCTGACAAATGCAGGATTCCAACCTCTACCTAACTACATTATGATATTACAGCAGTACGCATTTATATGACGCACTATACACATTACTGGGCTTTCACCTTTCCACAGGTATATTTGTCAGATGTTGGCATCATCAGACTTGACAAAGATGAGTATACCACTTTTAAGGGGTATGAGTAGTCTCCAAAAAGGTTGCTCTCTCCTCAGGGAGAGACAGACAGACACACACACACACACACACACACACACACACACACACACACAGTTGGCAAGTGCGGGGTTCTTAATCCAAACTAAGTATGTCTTTACACTTCAGCAAGCAATATGGAGTTACAGGGTGCAATACAGACATTACTTGCTGACAGTTTGCCCAAAGGTTTTTTCACATTTTCTAACCTCAGCAAGCTTATCATACTAGGTGTATTGTGAGTGTATTGTATGCATAGGCTATGACCATATCATATATGGGTTGATGCACCACATGCTGGCACACACAGGGTCAAACCGGTGGCTAAGCTCTGTCAACCCAATACTGGATAATACAGTCAAGAGGAGTAGGGTCATACAACCACAACACCAACAGTTTCACATAGACCTACAATATAAGCACCAGCAAAACACACACATAAATACACATTACCATACTCAGAGAATACAAATATTAATCTGAAAAAGAGAGAGTGTCCCCCTAAGCAGATAAGCAAGCAACATGCACCTCCAAGCACACGCCAGAAAACACATAATACACCACAGCAGTGTGCCTCACAACAGGCCCTAAGGCAAAACAATATACCCAACACACTATTAATAGGTGACTTCATAGTCAGGCACACAGATGTTCCACTCACTTGGCTGGACAAGGGGAAGGTTACTGTCAGTTGTCTGTCAGGTGCTATGATCCGCCACATAACACAAGCACTTGCATCACTCCAGAACAGGTACATATATGAAGTATTCTTTGTACATGTCAGTGTGAATGATCTGAGACATACCTCCCAGGACAACATGACAAGAGATATATAGTAGTTCTATGATCATGTAGCCCAGGCTGGTATGAACCCTGACCTTGAGTAGCATCTTACCTTCACCTACATGATACTGCAATATAACAGAAAGATGATAAATTTCAACAACTGGCTGAGCTTCTGGTGTCATTCAAAGGGATCCAGTCTCTGTCTCCATGTGATGACATGATAGACAAGCCTCGTTGCTTCGTTACAGATGATTTGCACCCATCGTCCCTATGCTTCTGAATACTGGCCAAGGCTCTTGCTGTCCCCATATTACCTTTTTTAGGCAAGGTTCATAGGTTCATAGGTAAGTACTTAGCTATCGGCCCTGGGGCCTATACATGCCCAGCCAAAAAGGTACCCTGGCTTTTGCCACCCAAGAAATTTATTTTCCTGTGCCACTTTCGAGCAGAGACACAGAAGTGATCCCCGGGGTGAATTTCCCATTTCCCATCCAATCATCAAGATTTTTCTTGAAGAGTGCTAATGAGGAGCTTTGTTTGATATAGATAGGTAGTTTATTCCGGAGTATGGGAAGTCTCTGGGACAGGAATCTATCCCTCCAGCATGTTCTGTTTATTGTGGTGACAATGTTTAGGTCCCTAGAGAGTGTAGCTCAGCGGGATTGGGATTTCTTTAAGTGGAGCATGTCCAACAGCTCTGGGTTTGACATAGCTTTGTATGTTAGGCAAAGATCACCTCTGAGTAGGTGATATGTGACAGAGTAAAGCTGGAATGTTTTGAGACGGTCTGTGTAGGGCATGTGTTTGAGGCCGTTAATCCTCTTTGTGAGGTATTTCTGCGGCCTTTCCAGTTATTGTAGATGTCTTGTGAGGTACATACCAAAAGGGGCATTATACTCTATAATGGATCTAATGAGTGATGAGTAGAGGGGAACAATGACCTCTTTTTTTCTGCATGAGAAACCTTTTGTGATGAGGTGTGCCATGTAGAAGGATTTCCTGACTACTGTGGTGATGTGATTATCAAAGGAGAGACTACTATCCCTCTGTGTCCCAAGGTCTCTTATCACACTTTCAGGTTAAGTATACTACTGCCTATGTTGTAGTTCATGGGTACAGAGTTTTTACCAAAGGGGATGACAATGCACTTTTTGGCATTGAGCTTGAGGCCATGGCTTTGACACCAGGCATCTGTCTTAGTGAGGCCCTTTTGTAGGATGTCCACATCGTTAGTAGTTTCGATTATGGCTCCTAGTTTGCAGTCATCTGCAAACTTCATTAGCCAAAGACCTTCAGTGTTAGCCTGTACTTCAGTGGAGTAGATACCAAACAGGACAGGACACAGGACTGAACCCTGTGGTACTCCACTTGTCACTGGTCTGAAATCAGATTTGGAGTCTGCTACTTTCAAAGTGTGGGTTCTGTCAGTGAGCCAGTTGGCAATCCATCTTGTGACATAGGGATTTATACCTAGTTTAGTGAGTTTATCTATAATTCCAGAGTGGGTAATGGTGTCAAAAGCCTTGACAAGATCTAGATAGGCTGTGTGAACCACCTTACCCTTGTCTACAGCTTTGGTGACTGCTTCAAAGAAGTCTATCAGGTTTAGGAGATAAGATCTGCCTTTTACAAACCTGAACTGGTTAGGGTCCATAGTTTGGAGATTACCAATGTCTTTGTTTATAAGTTGCACAATGATACGTCCCATGGTCTTGCAGACCAGGCTCATCAGGCTAATGGGGCATTAGTTCCCGGGGTCCGTGGTGGCTCCCCCCTTGTGTAGTGGGATAACCGTCGCTGTGCGCCATTCAGCAGGCACAAAGCCTGAGGTGATGCTATGATTGAATTGTTTGCCATAATAGATTTCCCAGATGACACAAATATTATCCAGAAGGGACTAATGAGACAGATGTGTGGTGTCAGAATCATGGCCTTAAGCTCAATGTGAAAGAATGCATAGTAATCCCCTTTGGGGAAAACAAAGTACCCACAAACTACCTCATAGGTGTTACCCCCTAAAAAGTGACAATGTAATAAGGGATCTGGGGACACATGTAGATAGTCATCTTTCCTTTGACAACCATGTTGCCAAAGTGGTTAGGAAATCCTATGTGGCCCACCTAATTAACAAAGGGTTTGCATCAGGATCAAAAGAGGTAGTTGTGGCCCTCTTAAGTCATCAGACCCATCATTGAGTACAATGCACCATTTTGGATGTACTCGACTATCCAGCAGCTGGCGAGACCACAGAGGTACCTCACCAAGAGGATTACTGGCCTCAAACAGTTGTGTTATGCAACACAACTGGTAAAACTAAATCTGTTCTATGTTGCGTACCACCTACTCAGAGGCACACTCTGCCTAACATACAGAGCCATGTCCAAGACATAACTGTTGAACATGCTCCATCTACGGATAATAACATTGAGTTGCACTACACACTCCAGGGATATGAACCACATCAGAACAATGAATACAACATGCTGGTGGGATAGAGTACCATCCCAGACACTTGCCTTACTGTGGAACAGAGTCCCAATGTACATCAGACAGAGCCCCTCGCTGACACTTTTCAACAGGAACCTTGATGAGTGGATGGGAAACAGGCAATTCACGCCAGGCATCACATCAGCAGCCCCACTAGAAAGGGGCTTAGGGTACTAACTATTAGAACTAGGGCTTAGGAGACTACCCAATGGGGTGGTGAAAGCTGCACTACTTGCCTAGGCTAATATATGCCTTTGTGAAGATAGTCTACTACATACCTATGAACCTATGTGACAGGTACATGTCTACAGATGGTAGATGTGTACTTCATTGTACAGTCATGTTACACAGCAGGCACATGCATCACATACACTGTAATGCTTACAGATACTGGTGGCTATTATGTACAGTGAGTGAGATGTGCACCTCATGTCTTTTGTGCCATTGGGATGTGTGCTGGATGGGACAGTCCTGGATGGCTCCCTGTCATGGTCACCCTCTTACACACATCTCTGCCCATCCATCTTTAGCTTATTATACATTGTTCCCTATATATATATATATATATATATATATATATATATATATATATATATATATATATATATATATAGGTACGTAATAGGCTATCTGCCTGAAAGCATGTATTAGTATGGCCAGAGTGTGCAGCTATCACCACACATGGGGTTAGTTCCCTAGGCCTCTGTGTAGTAGAGCTGATGAAGTGATCTGTGGTGTGACAGTTTAGTTTCACATACACTCATCAAGGCTCCTCTGGAAGAGTGTCAGTGAGGGATTCAGCTTAATGTAGGTTGGGAGCCTGTTCCAAAGCAAGGGAAGTCTGAGTTAGTAATGTATCCCTCCAACATGTTCTATTTATTGTTGTGATGATGATATCCCTAGAGCATGTGGCACAGTGAGCTTGGGTTTACTTCAGATAGAGCATGTACATCAGTTCTGCATTGGACATGGACCTGTCTGTTGGGCAGAGATTGCCTGAGTAGACAGTATGCAACAGAGTACAGATTGAATTAACTTCAGTCATGTTGCATGGGGCAACTGTTTGAGGCCAGTAATCCTCTTGTTGAGGTACTTCAGTGGTCTTTCCAGCTGCTGAAGGTGCCTAGTCAGATTCATCGCAAGTGTGCTGTGATACTCTCTGATGGGTCTGATGACTGATGAGTAGAGGGAACCTCCTTTGACCTACATGCAAAGACCTTGGCAATTTGTGGGAACACATAGCATGATTTTTTAACCACTTTGTGAATGTGTTTCTAAAAGTAGAGATGACTATCCACATGTATCCATAGATCCCTTATTATTACCTCCATATTTAGGGTGTTGGCACCTATGTGGTATTTGTATGACTGTAGTTTGAGGCCATAATTTTGACACCACATCTGTCTGACTGAGACCCTTTTTAAGGATGTCTTTGTTGTCCCAAACATCGATTATGACAACCTTTTTGCAGTCATCCACAAACTTTGCTAACCATAGCCCTCGTGTGTTTGGTTGTATTTCTGAAAAGTATACACCAGACAGGAGGGGTCCCAGGACTGAGCTATGGGGGACAGCAGTTGTTACCAGTTTACAGTCCAACAGGGAGACCACAATTATTACCTTGTAGGATTTATCTGTGCCCCAATTGGCAATCCATCAGATGACATATGTGTTTATGCAGAGGTTGTTGATTTTGTGGATACGACGTGTGTGCGATGTTGGAAAATGGCTTTTCAAGGTCTATGTAGGCCGTGTGGAGCTCATTTCATTGACATATGTCCTGGGTGACTACCTTGAAAACTGTCTAGCAGGTTTAGGGGCCATGATCTGCCCCTGACAAAATCAAAATGGGTAGGGTTGGGTGTTTGTAGGCTCCCAATAGCTCTGTTTATGTGTTCCATAATGATGGACTCAATGGTCTTGCAGATCAGGCTTATAAGACAACAGTCCCCATGGTCTGTTGTGCACCAACACTTGTGGAGTGTGCCAAACATTGCTGTAACCCATTCAACAGTTTCATATCCTGTACAGAGGGTGAGTCTCAACAGACTGTTCAGGTGCAGGGTCTGTTTGTTTTGGAGTTCACATATGACACAGCCAGAGACACCATGTCATCCCATAGACACCGTGTTTTTAGGTTTGGATAGAGCTGTTTAACCATTGTATATGTGATTTCTGGTTTTTCACAATCTCCAGGTATGGTAATGGGCACTTTTGTTAGTGAGAGGGGGTAAATATGTATGATCCTGTCTGACAAGATGTTGGCAATGTCAGTCATGTACATGTAATCATTTAAATTTGCAGTGACTCAGAACATATATGAGTTTACATTGATATTTATGACATAGCTAAAGAAAGCTTCATGGTTCTCTATGGACTCTTTGGCAATATTTTTGCCAGAACATGGCTTGGATAATGTTAGGATTGCTCATTGTTTCTTGATGATACTGATTGGAGATTTATTGATCTTCTTTGGATTTTCACTTTTTTTAATAACTTAAGTACTTGTATTACATAGTTTGATTATGACAGGGGTCCAATATATTACATGAGTCTGTTTTCATATCACAGTGTGTGCAAGGCAGGATTGGTGAATAGTAACATGTGTCTGGAGTAAGAATTGCAACTGCTAGATGTGTGGCCCACTGCTGTACTCAGACATGGCCTAAGTGTGTGAGCATGCTCAGCATGACCTTTCAGTATGTTGACTGAAATTTGCTTCATTTGTTTGTGTGTGAGCATGCCCAGTATGACCTTTCAGTATGTTGTTGACTGACATTTGCTAAATGTGTTAAGTGTGTGAGCATGCCCACTATGGGCATATATATATATGTGTGTGGAAATTCAAGTTGGTTTTTACTTCAGGGCTCACCTTTGTGCTGTACATCGACAGGACGCACGCTGTGCCTGCAGGGCTTCCATGAGCCAATTTGCATAGACTTATCAACATTTCTACAGACAGGGGGGACAGCTATTTGTACATTTCTACCCGGGGGGCACACCTGATTGTTACTGTGGGTGTGCATAGGATGAAGGGTACACCTGACACTTATACACAATTGCTAGGCCTGCACTGCTATGTCAGGTACTACATTTCAGTCTGTACTGTTGCCTATCATACTGGCTTGAGGCATACCACTGTACTACAGACCTTAGCTTCCAATTATACGCATATTAGTTTGTGACTTCATAGCCAACCCAACCCAACCCACATCACACTGCCTGGCCTGCTGTAATCTGTCTGTATAGGCCTGGGGGGAGGTTATTCATCAGCATTTGTTTGTGTTTGCGTTTGTCCACAATTGTACTGCTGGCTGTGACTGTTAGGTTTGTGGCCCCCCCAACTGGTATGTGTGAGTGAGTTAAGTTGCATCTATGCCAATGAAATGCTGTCATGGCTTAGTGGTTTAGTACTGTGACTACAGTGCACAGTATCCTGAATTCAAGCCCTGTCACTGCTTTTAATTTTCATGCTGGGCAGACCTGACTGGTTAAGAACAGTAAAGCAGGTGTGAGTGTGTTTACCCGACTTTGCTCAACTTTGCCTAATGTTGCCCAACTTTGCCCGATGTTCCACTGGTTAGTGCGGTGTGCAGCTATGCCCAATTGTATTTAAATATGCTCAATACTGGTAAAATGTGCTTAGCAGTGCTTTGTATTGCTTAAAATAGGGCACTCATGCCTCAGGTGGTGCTGCAGGGCTGCCTATGTCAGATGCACATAGTACACTCCCTATACATGTTTGAAAACAGGTAGTGTCAAGTTAGGCATCCCTTTTACTGTATGTGCGAGTCAGAGAGAGGTGTCATTTCCAGGGTTCCTACTGCGTTAGTGTATGTGCTATGTATTGCCTCTTTCCCAAGGCCAGGGCATACTGGGCACGCCTCCTTCTGCCTACTGGGGTGGGCTTAGGTTGTTCCTCCTTTGAGTTACGCTGTGCCTGTGCAGGCCTTGGCAATGGTGGGGGGCTGTTTGGCCCTGCCCCATGCTGTTCCTGCTGCAGCTGTTTCCGCAGGATCATATTGTGTAGCATGGCACATACCATAACAATTTTGGTACATGTAGTTGGTGAGTACTGCAAGGCTCCACCAGATGTGTCTAGGCACTGGAACCATGACTTGAGCATCCCAAACACACGCTCAATTATGTTTCTTGTTTGTGCGTGTGCCTCATTATGGAGTTCTTGTTCAGGTGTATGTGCATTTCTGATGGGTGTCATCAGCCATGGCTCAAGTGCGTATCCAGCATCCCCCACTAGATGACCATCAGGGATGTCCCCATTGGCAAATCTCTGGTACAGCTGCATCAGATGCAGGAATCATGATAGCTTCCAGGGCAGCCAGCACACACATTCATTATTATGCCCTGGGCATCGCACATGACCTGGCAGTTGATGGAGGGGAAGCGCTTGTGGTTGATGTAGACACTACCCCGCTCACGGGGTGGTGCTTTGATGCATATGTGCATGCAGTCTATTGCACCCACTACCTCAGGGTATTCTGCTATTTGGTGGAAAAGATGCATATTGCCAATGCCTCACAGGAATTAGGGAAATATACGTGCTCACCGGCATGTGCTGACATGGCATCCAGGAACTGGTGGAGTACCCTGGATGCTGATGCCTGTGAAATCCCCATCATATCACCAGTTGGTCTCTGGAAGGTACCTGCAGCTAGTATTCTTATGCCAACACATACCTTGGTATCCACTGGGATGGGTTCCCCTCTGTTGGTTCTGTGTGTGAGGCATGGCCAGCACAGCTCAACAATTTGCTGTAGGAGGTCTCTGTCCTCCGTATAGTGCTCCACTATCTCCAGCTCATGTAGCCCCTGGTAGGTTACCCTGGGTCTGTACAATCTTCTCCGTCTCCTCACTGTGGGTTGCTCAGCATCATTCACAACATCACCATCCCCAGCACCTTGCACATATTCGTTTATGATAGTAAGAGAAGCCCCTAACATTTTGTTGGACTTAAGCTTTTAAAACTTTCCCTGTTTGTATACTGCAGTGTTGCAGATTTCTTGGGAAAAACAGGGAGGAATGCTGTTTGCAGAGTTTAAAGTGCTGGGCTGGGCTAGTCTGCTGCCTGTGTAATTGGCTGATTCTGATATATTTCACCTGGCAGCTCTGCTAGTTCTCCTTGGTTAACTTCCTACTACTTCTTTTCCTTCCTTTTGCCTTTCTGTTTCCACCCGGGGGAAGTGCCATGCAACCAAGCGCAAACGCTGTGTCCATGTTTGCAAGGAGTTTCCTATCTTTTAACATTGTGCACCTATAGTTTGAGGTTTTCAAATAGGACAACTGTAGGCACGCCTCTTGCAATCCTGAGCAACTCAAAGCAAACATAAGCCACTGTGCTCCAATTAACTTACAGCCTGTCTGACACACCCCCTCATGATGTCACCTATATTCTACTCTACTACTCACCTACTCCTACTCTTACACTCTTGGGACATGGCTCACATGCTGGGGAAAATTGGAATTCACTATCCTTATCCTCATTTGCATAGGATTGCTTACTAATGCATGGTTACATCTCTGACACTGAGCTTCTCCCCCTTAGCAACCACTACTCAGTGGCCATGTTGTCCTCAGCCTACCATTCACTTGCATGGCAGAATAAGCTTTTTAGTGAAAATGCCTATTTTTGGCTTTTTTTTAATTATTTTCTTGTTTTTATAAGCGCCGCAAGTTTGCACGGTGCTGCGCTATGCTTAAAGATCGGAGATTGGGGGAAAAAAAGTTCGATTTTTATATTTTTAAATATTTATAAATGCCAATGGTCTTATATTTGTCCACTGGCATGCTTCCTCAACTGTATGCATCCTTTATTTGGAGCTGTCATAGCTCTGTTTAGCTATTTGCAGAACGGTACTCCGTTACCAACGGAGTACATTTCTGCAGATAACACTAATCTTCCATGGACAGGTTAGTGTTTCCTGGATTGCAAACTTACCTAATTTGCATAGCTTTTACCAGCAAATGAGGTAATTTGCATACCATGATGCTGTCCGTGCAAGAGTCGTTTTAGCAGCTCTCGTGCATGCCCCTGCCAGCTGTTCCTGGATTGCACGGCAGACATATTACCTGTTTGACGTCTTACACTACTCTACAACTCCATGCAAGCTTTCGTAAATCCGGCCCTCTTTCTTTTCATGGATATACTGTTCCCCTCCATTTCTTTAGTATTATTACAGACTTTATTGCTGTTAAACGTAGATGACTCCTTTAATGTGTTGAAATATTTTGATTTCTTCAGAAAGAAGTAATTTGATATTTACTTGAAACATCAAAACATTAAAGTGGCTTTAATGTTGTTCTTTTCAAGTTCCTTGATCACTAGTAAACAGGATTTTCTTTCAGTCATTACTTTATTGGAATAACGATTGTCAGATCTGATTACTTGTTCACCTATTTTAATAGGTGGGCTGGATCATGCTGTTTTTAATATTTGATCTTTTCTTAAGCTAGACATGAACTTAGCTATAATTGAATGTGGTGGTGAGTTTTCCTTCTTTGAAGGTGCTCTCAGGGATATATGTTCTGTTTCAATTCCAAAAGATAAAGTTTCAGGTAGATTTAATGTTTTATTTAGACAGGATATTGAGAAATGTATTATATTGTCTCCCTCATACTTTTCAGGTGTACCATACATTCTAGTGTTATTTCATCTCAGCCCATTTTAAATCAAGTTTTTCTATGAGCTAGTTATTTTTGTTTTAAAAGAATTTAGTCTGAGACTCACATTCAGTTATTCTTCCTTCATGATCATTTAAAGTTTTTTATATAGTGCTGATTTGTGCACTTTGTTGTTTCGTAATAATTTCAAAATATTCCATCTTCTTTCTGGTCTCTTCTTTGAAACTTTCCAGTTTGTCTATTTCATGTATTACATCCTGCATACTAGATATTAGTGACTGTGTGTCTTTTTTAACACAAGAATCCTGAGTACCATTTAATGAGTGACTCATGTTGAAGTCTCTTCTCTCTTAACCAAGCAGTTGAAATTCTGACTGAAAAAATACAGCTTTTGAAGAACTTGAAGATATAAATAGTTTCTCTGACTATTAGTGAATAAAGTTAGCTAACAATAATCTCCAGATTTTAATTTTTTTAATTATATTTTCTGTCAAAGAAAAGCTTTCACCAGTTGCTGCTCTCAGTTATCCATCTTGGCCATGCTCCCTACTAAGATCTTTTCACTATTTGTTTATGACCTTCTAAATTGGACATGAGTTCTGAATTCCATAACAGAACCTTCTACAGAGAACAAAACTTTTTATATTCCTACCCCATCAACAATTACTAATATTAGTCAGAGTAAATCATCAGATGCATACTGAAAAACATTCAGAAATACATCTTTTTATGAAAACACCTGACAGTAAGCCTTCCAGTGGCACTAGATCCACTCCAGCTTGCATATTGTGTCACTCGCTCTGTGGTGGATGCCATTTCAGTTGTACTGCATCTCTCATTGGCACACATTGAGAACAAGGACAGATATGTTAGAATGCTGTTTATTGACTTCAGTTCAGCATTCAGTACTGTCATCCCACAATAGCTAATTGAAAAACGTGTTCATCTAGATATCAATGCCCATATGTGCAACTGGATCCTGGACTTCTTGACTGAAAGACCTCAAAGGGTATGTTTGGGCGATACCTCTTCAGAAAGCATCACAATCAACACAGGTGTACCTCAAGGTTATGTGGTGAGTCCACTACTGTTTACTATACTAACCCATGACTGTAAAGCTAGAGTGAACACCAACCGCATCATCAAGTTTGCAGATGACACTACAGTCTTGGGCCTCATCAGTAATGGAGATTAAAAAGACTATAAGAAAGAGGTAACCACACTGACTGACTGGTGTGCCAAGTACAACCTTGACCTTAATGCCAACAAAACAAAGGGGATCAAAATGGACTTTAGGAAAACAAAACCAGCTCCTTCTCCTCTCATGATTAATGGTGAGATGGTGAAAAGAGTAAAGAGCACAAAAATTATGGGGGGGTCACATTGTAGAGGCTCTATCTTGGTCAATAAACACCAGTCATATAGTAAAGAAGGCTCATCAATGTTTGCATTTCCCAAAGAGACTGAGGAAAGGTAGTCTACCACCCCCTATCCTCTCCACCTTCTATAGGGGTACCATAAAAAGTATACTAATGTGTAACATTTCAGTGTGGTAAGGGAGCTGCTCAGTTTCAGAACAAAATGCCCTACAAAGGACAGTGAAAGTGGCAGAGAAGATAACAGGCTCCAAACTTCCAGCACTACAGGAGTTATACACAGCACAATGTCATAAGTGACCTACAAAACCAATCAAGGATCCTACACACCCTGCTTATGAGCTACTCACATGCTTGTTGTTCAGCAAGACACTGCAGCATGTGCTGTAAAACATCCAGGTTCAGAAACAGCTTCTTCCATGAGTCAGTGAGATTTTTGAACTCTGGCAATAATCTCAGGGAAGCCACAAACCAACAAGATATGGGACAGCCAACTCTTTTGGTGTAAATGAATGAGAGAGTGTTCAGATTCTAAACTTTAGCAATACATAGATGGCAATGAATGTTCATTATTATACTAACTAAAGCCTCTTATGTATGTGAGGATCACATAGTGCAATAGGAACTTGTGCAATAAGACATCATTCAGCTGCTGAAAATTATTGATAAGGTAAACTGTGATAATATGTAGCAAAATAACCTGTCTAATGTGAAATGGTGAATGTGCCCATTGTATGTGTTACTGTATATATATGTATTTATATATGGTACAGCGGTTGGTTGTTGCCTCACAGCAAGAGGTTCTCCCATTCGATTCTCAGCTAGTGTGTGGGGAGTGCCTTCTGTGTGGAGTTTGCATGCCCTCCCCGCGGTCGAGTGGCCTCCAAATAACATGCGTGAATTGGTGTGCCTTCGCTGAAGGTTGGGCGTCGGGCTGGCAACTCGGCACCATAAAAATTGACTGCCAGTCATTAGCGGATATATATATATATATATATTCTCAATTTGAAACTAATGCATGCAATTTCATTTAGACTGCGCTTGTGTAAGCAATAAAGTTTACATTTACTTTGACTTGATATTGATATTAGAAATTAAATATATGTACGCTATTATTATTCCTTCTTTCTGCACCTCATCCTTCACACTCTTTATCCCATTGCTGGGCAATTCTGGAGTTATTTGTGTCATTTTATATAAATAAGAAGTAGGCATTTATATATGGGTGCACCACATATTATTGAAAACACCCAAAGTCGACTGACAAAATATTAACTGCTTATGGTTGAAAACATGGAAGTCGACACATCACTACACATGCACTGAGAATCAGCCTCAAAATATGCAATTTCTTACTTTTAAACCATAAAATAAAGCATCATTTTTTACAGCAGGGACAATCTCCCTTGCATCCTCTATACTCCCTGCAAATTATATATACTAACTCAGAGGTCACACAAACAAAAGTTAAGGACAATTTTTTTGCACACCTGTTAATCAACTGCTTAGTCAACTATATGCAGTTGACTAGACAGTTGTCAACCTTACACACACAGTCAATACATTCACTAGTATGCTTTTATATATAAATATATATACACACACACACACACACACACACACACACACACACACACACACACACACACACACACACACACACACACATATACATACACATACACACACACCTAAAATAATGTAAAGCAGCATAGGTTTGACACTAAACATATCAACAGAAAAATATCTAAACTGGCAAAACTGGCAAATATCTAAACTGAAAAATATCTATGTACAAAATTTTGAAAGATCTAACAACATTCATAACCAAAGTTTCACCCTCACACTCCCTGCTAATTACATATATCAACCCATATGTCACACAACAGTGGAGAAAGCTTATTAACCATTCCCTAGTATAACTTCACTTGATCTTAGCAAGTAATGCCAAGAAAGATTCATATAGATAGATGGATAGAGCAATAGGTTTTCCCACTTAAACATTTATGCATTTGTTTGCATGTTTTGCACAGCATAGCACATGTACTATAATGTGAATACAGGATATTGTAATCATGAATTATGTTGAAGTAAGTATTCATTTCATTAGGTGAGTGTACTGGGCTTTTAAGTTTACTTCTGTTTTTTGGGAGGGAGGGGATGAGTTGCACAGAATTTTTTACTTGTGATTTTGGTATTATTGTGTTTTACATAGTTTAACTTTAGGTAGGAATCACTGTCAGTGCAGTTTGACATGTTTCCTGACAGTGATTCATATGTTTCATGAGATTTCTTGCTTAAAGTTTACAACTATAAATTCGGTATATATAAATCTCAGAGCCCCCACACACACACACACACACACACTCTCACACTTAGGGAAATATGAGGTTTGAACACCTGCAAAAAACACCATCTTGTGTTTCTTTGTATGTTTAGAGATTTTCCTCTGGTCACTGTAGTGTGTTATGTATTGGCATAATGGTTAAGGTAATTACCTCACAGATACAAGGTTTAATTCTTGGCTTTGAAAGGAAATTGGCTAAGCTTAAAATGGCCTGCAAGGGCAGCTAGCTGGTTCTTATCTATGAGCCTGTTACAACAATCACTTTACTGTGCATTTGTTTTTTTTGTTCACTGTGTATTTGCTAGCTTATATTCTTATATTCGTACATACACATAGATATATACATATACACATACATACATACATATAGATATAATTGTTAATCCTTCCTCATATGCTACATATATAATTTTAAATATTGCTCCTGTATCCTTAGTCAAGACAATTAACACACACATACAGATATATATATATATATATATATATATATATATATATATATATATATATATATACACACACACACACACACACACACACACACACACATGCACACGCACACACACACACACACACATACACACACACACACACACACATGTGTATGTGTCTGTATGAGTTTCTCGTGTTTCATGTTAGCAGTGTTAAAAGTCCTTGCTCTGTCTCTCTTCATGGCAGACCTGTTTTGTGTCGTGTATCTTGAAAAAAATATAAAAATAGCAAATGTCCTGATATATCAGGGGAAAATCATAACAATTGTATAAGTATTGCATAAATGTGATATTGTACATGAAACAATATGGCAAAGAATAATAGGAGAAACTGAAATTCTAAAGGAGCATTTATTAAAGAAACAATCTACTTAAAACTCAAAAAAAAATGTTGTATTGTCTTTGTTTTCTAAACTCCTTTTAACGCATCTAAAATCAAGTATTTCCTATTTAATATTAATATGTTTTCCCACAAAATGATGATCATGGGGTCTGCAATATTAATTTTATTTTTTTCCTGATTTTATTTCTTTCCCATAATCCATTTCATGCCCTATTTATATGATTCAAGTGACACATAAAGTAGTTTTGTTTTCTCATTCCATTCAAGTACAGTGGCAGTAGTGTAAGTCACAGTCAACTTACATATCGTCTGTAATAGGACTACTTCTATTTTTCCTTGTTTGACCCTTATTTATGTTTCTCTCAGAGCCTATTTGTTGATATTCACAGCAGCCATACAGCTCCAACCAAAGAAAGTAGCTAAATTACATGCTTTTGTAAAGGTCAAAACTTGCAGTCATTTCAGTTATTGAGAGACCCTCTCCCACACTATTCTTGAGGTGTTACAACTGTCATTGAAGTGTCTAATCCTTGTTGGATCATGTGTGAGTGATAGCACCTAAATGAAAGGAAGGAACATGAAAGGAGTTTTGTTGTGTCGCAGTGCTTCCAGTGGAAATATGTGTTTTCTTTTCCTGAATCTAGCAGACTGAAAATGTATTTTATTAGTTGCAAAAGTATTTCACTTATATAACTGCTGTCATGTTCTTTTTACCATTACAATGCAGCACTGTTCTGTAATTCTGCATCAAAATATGGCCAACATTATTTTTTCCAATTTGTCTTATTGTGAGTTTTTGTAATATCCTTTATACTGCTCTTCAGTCAAAAGTAATACTTTCTATATCCCCATGTAAGGATATCATCCACCATTGTTCTGCTCCTTTCTAATGCAGCCACATCAACAGACTGAAATGTACATGTATGTTAAAATCATCTCATTTATCCATTCATACCTCTCAACTGTACAGATTTTCACAGAATGTCCAGATTTTTGCCTCCTATTTTGGTGTATTCCTGAAATCTGTATTTTTCTGGTAAATAGCTGAGGATTGAAGCCATTAAATAATGACAAGCATTTGTGTTTAAGACTCCACATCCTTCAGAAAATTCATGCTAATGCAAAACCTATTATTCTATCAACTTTCTAAGTTTGTAAGCTCAATATTTAAAATCTGTCCCTATTTGTCCCCCCATCGTTTTAGGCTTTGTCCAGATTTTTATCTCTAAGAGGTTGAGAGGTATGTATCCATTAAAGATGTCAATAGCATCCTACAGTTCATTTCATATAAGAAATCACTAAATCAAACCAACTATGATACAGAACAATAAATAATTACATTGGCTTTTAAAGTGAATGAATGAACAATGAACCACTTATGTAAAAAAAGTACACCATTTAACTACTACTTCTGTATGTCACAGTGAAGCAATCAAATGTCTCTATTACAAGGGAACTGTAAATAACAGAAGCACAGAGAAAAAGTACAGTTTTGTACCTACCATAAATGTAGGACAACCCATTTGTAAGGACTGCAGATGCATCCTTGAAGAACATCAGGTTTCTTGCAGTGCTACTAACCTCCCCAGTTGGTAAAACCTAAGCATTTGGGCTAAACATTACCTGAAAGTAAACAATAGGATTATGTGACTTAGCAACACACCAAAACAATGAAGTAACTGTAAATTCTTGCCACAACCCCTATCACCCACTAACATCATCTTGTGGTCAGAACCTGACAGGAAAAGTATAGATTTCTATATGGCTGTGGCATCTTCTGCAGATGGAGACAAATTCCTATGCCAAAGCATACGAGATGTTAATGTTAAAAAATGGTGGGAGAGTGTTGCCTTCCTTTGTTTCTAAGGAAAGGAAATAAGTTCCATAAAGTAAAGGAGTGATACTGATAACTAAACCATACTGGATCCAAATTGTAAGAAGAAAAAAAAAAAGCCTTCAACAGAGTTATACTGCAAGCAAGGGTAGGTGTTTCCTTTAAACTAGACATCAAAGTGAAATACAGCATTTTGTTAGATACTTTTATTTATTTTATATTTGTTAACTGGGCTAGTCCAGCTGGATATATTTCCATTTTCAGTGGAGGCCCGGGGAGAAAAGCTCCAAAAGTAAACAAGCAAAATAGTTTCACACAAATATGTCATGCAGTATTATAAAAAAGGATGTTAAAATAATTAAATATGGTGTATTAATGAGAGGACAAAACATTTGTTACCTCTAGTCTAACAGGATAGGGTAAGTGACTACAGTATAGAGTCAGAGGTAGTATACTAGTATACAGAACATTCCAATTAACATTCAGGACATAAGTTAATTAATTATCTAGTGATAGTTCCTAAACAGTATTGATTTTTGAAAGAAGGCATTATAGAAGTAGTGGTAGAGAAATTAGAGAATTAGTCAGGGTTGCAACAGGGGCATAACCAGTGTGTCCTGAGATGCTTCTTGAGCCTTTGCATAAAGAGCGGCAGGGAGGGTTGTAAAGTTAGATCAGGTGGCAGAAGGTTCCAGTGTTTTCCCACAGTACTGGAGAACAAGGAGTCACCAGCCAAGTTATTACACTTGCTTAGACTAGCAAGAAGTTTATTAGAGGAGCATAAGGAGTTGAGATTACTATAGGGGGTAATAAGGTTGGAAAGTATAGGGGTGTTGTTAGGTTGGTAAAATATCTTCTGAACAATGGTAAGTTGGGAGAGTAGCAAAATGATTTTTAGTTCAAGCCAGTTTAGTTGCTGGAGATTCTGACAATGGTGAGTTCTAAATGGGTTCCCAGTAGCAAATCTGACTATATTATTATAGGAGTTAGCTAGTTTGACAAGATTACTTTTTTTTTAGATTAGTATATATGGGTGAAGCATAAAGAAGAGTCAAGATTAAATGGGAGTGGGCTATTGTAGTTCTGGATGTAGGAGTTAAGAAGGATTTTATTCTATATAAGGAGCCCATTTTTCTATTTACTGTTTTAATGGAGTTATTAATATGGTTATCAAAGGTGAGGTTATTGTCAATTGTGATTCCTAGCAGTTTGGTTGTAGAGTCAGGGGATATAAGAGTGGTGTTATTGGATAAGAGTCAGAAATGTATAGGGGGTGACTTGCTGTTGGGTGTAAAGAGTAGGAGCTTGGTCTTTTTGGCATTCAGAAGGAGATAACATTTTAGGAACCAAGCCTCAACTATGCTGAATACTTTTTGGGTTAGAGAATATAGTTCAGTCATTGAGTTGGCAGAGCAAATGAGTGTTGAGTCATCCACATATTGTATACAGGTGGCTTGGGGGATTGCTATGTGCAGGTCATTGATGAACAATGAGAAAAGAAGAGGTCCTAGAATGGAGCCCTGAGGGACTCCAAGGGAGATGGGCAGGTGGGAAGATAGCTTCTTTTCCCAGAGACCTGCCTGTTGCCTATTGTTAAGGTAGGACTTGAACCAGAGAATAGCCTTGGTGTCTAGAGAGAGGGATTCAAGGGTCTGTATGAGTAGGGGGGTGGTTTACCATGTCAAAAGCTTTTGACGGGTCAATAAAGAGTGCTGAAGAGAGGCTATTGTTATTACGGCTGATGGAGTCGGTGAAAAAAAGGAGTGCTGTGGTGGTGCTATGAAATGGTCTAAAGCCATGTTGGCAGTTAGCTAAGATATTGTATTGGGTTAAGTGGTTTATTAGCTGGTGGTGAATGCATTTTTCCATAATTTTGGCTAAGGGTGATAAGAGAGCTATGGGTCTGTAATTGGAATAATCATTAGAGTTACCACCTTTGTGTAAGGGAATTATATGGGAGATTTTCCAGATGTCTGTGATGATTCCCTCAGTTGTGGTTCTATTTATAAGGATGGATATAGGATAGGCAACTGATTTAGCTGTGTTTTGCAAGTATTCAGATGGTAGCTGGTCTGCAGAGGGGGTGCATGGATTAAGATTTTGAATAATTTTTAGTATATAAGCAGTAGAGACGGGTTGTAGTTAGAAGGTTGGTAGAGTGTCAGGTACTGAGATAGAGACTAGTGTTGTCTGTGGATAGTTGATGGACTAGGGATTGTATGGTGTCAGTAAACAAGGTATTGAAGGTGTTGGCAGTTTGCTGGGGGTTCTTATTATCAGCTCCTAATGGAAATGGTGTGCTAGAGTGGCCAGGGTGTAAGAGTCTATTTATGCTTGACCAGAATTTTTGAGGATTATTATGGTGGGTTTGCTGTAGTTTCCAATAGTAGTTCTTTTTGTCAGTGAGTATGGCTCTTTTTGTAATATTTCTTAACTGTCTAAAGGTTTGTTGCTCAGAGATAGTTCTGGTAGCTCTCCACTTAGCCCAAGATTTGTTCCTCAGTAATATCTTTTGTCTAGTATCTTTTGACAGCCATGGGGCTGGCTTAGACTTTAATCTAATAGACCGTTTGGGTGCGTGATTATCTAGGATTGTTAACAATTTAAAGCTGAAATATTTAACAGCCTCTTCGAGTGGGAGAGTTTTTAGAGGGGTCCAGTCACAGGCATTAAATTTGTTTTGGAAAAATGTACGGTTAAAGTTTTTCTGGGACCGTGATATCCTATACATGGGGAAGTTAGAGATATAATTTTTTTGTCTTATAATGTAATCTAAAGTATGATCACTTGCATCATCAGGCAAAGTTCCAACTTTATAAGTTTGTTGCTGTCTGTTAATAAGAATCCAATCTAAGATACTCTCTTTTTTGTTTGGTTTATTAATTCTAGGAGTGGTGGTGATAGTTTGACTGAATCCATATAGATTAATATGTGTGGAAGGGTTTTCAGTATTTACACACTTCCAGTCGGCATTGAAGTCACCTAGTATAATTGTTTCTTGTGGGTAAGTAGTAGATACCCAGTTTAGGAGCTCCTCTATTGTAGTGCTATTATTATCAGGAGGTAGGTAGATGCAGATGATGTTTAGGGTTTTACTGGTGTTGAGCTAAAGTCTAGAGATAAGGACTTCTTCCTTACTATCTTGGGGAGGGATATAGGGTATTGAGGCAATTTGTAATCCAGTTTTAAATAGAAGGGCTACTCCTCCACCCTTGCGTTTTGTAAGATCAAGTCTCAATATATTATAACCTGGGGGAATAATCTCAATGTCCTTAGTACCTGGTTTTAACCATGTTTCTGTAAGACAGAAGATATCAAAGGAATGACAGTCAAGAAGGGCATGGAGGTGGGCAACTTTATTGTTGATACTGCGGATATTAAGATGTCCTATTAGTAAGGATTTGGAGAGACTGGACAAGGTAGGTAGGGTTGCAGAACTGGTGCTGTGAGTTGTTATTGTGGAAAGACAGGTTGGGCCTGGGTTGGGGTGGATGTCACCATCTTTTAAGGTGGGAGCTTTTAGCCTAGAAATTGGGTCATTAATGTAGCTAGTTAGATATTTTAATTACCTTGCAGTGGTGTTATGGAATTTAATATGTGTAAGTCGATAGTATTTTGCTAACAGGTAGCAGGGAATGGATGTGATATTTATTTGAAGTTGGATATGGGTGGAATTTTGAATGGCTGTTTGTTTTGGAGAGTAGCTAAAGTGGAAATATTTCACCTTTTCAAAGGAGGTGAGGAGATAGGCAGTAATGAGGAATGGTAAGACTATGAGTATTAACTTAGTTTGGAGAGCTTTATGTGTTGGAGGCATATTCCTAGTATTACCTGTACAACTTCAACAAGGTTACTAGTACAGCTTCAAAAAATATAGGGCCAGGATAAGAGAGAAGTCAAAAGGTAAAGGGTAAGGTGTTTAAAAGGGAGGAATTATAAAGGGAGAAGAAAAGGGTAAGGTAGTAAGGGTGAAAGTATTGGAGAAAGGTGCAGTAGGGAGATAGGTGATTGAGGAGGGATGTGGCTAGGATGTCTAGATCGGTTGTGGCTGAGGATAGGTGGGATATTGGTGTGTGTGTGGTTTAGGAAGTATAAGTGTAGGACCATTGGGGGTGTGTGGGAATTGGGGGTAGGGGAGCAAAGTGAGCCCGCAGAGCAAACGAAGCAGGTAGAGACAAGAACAGGGTAAGCTAAAGAGGAACAATCAGTAAATGCTATGTATTGAAGGAAAGTTTAGTTAAGGGTAAGTGTAGAGTCAAGGGATAAAGTGATAGTGACAGTAGTAGGATATCTGGGTGCTTTCAGTGAAGTATGGAGAAATAAAGTGGAGTAATATTGGAATAAAACGTTTAGTTATCAGACTTATAATATAATTATATTACAAGCCAGAGGAAAAAGCTTATAGAAGGAAGGACTGAAAGAGGGCACCACCTAGAGGTCACAAATGTTATTCTTACATTAGTTGTATATGGGAGGTGGAATAACCTGGGATGCAGGGAGGATAAAGGTTCAGTAGAAGGAGCTTATACTAATGGATAAAAGGAAGTTGGTTGCAAGGTTAGAAGGAGCTTATGCTAATGGACAAAAGGGTAAGTTGGTTACAGAGGAAATACAGGTGATGTGGCTGCTGGTTGTCCTGGCTGGGAAGCATGCTTCAGACCACCGGAAAGTATTAGTTACAGACTTAAGCTTTACAGCCAGTTGTATTAGAACACGTACTTTCTTACTACCTTTACTGGAAAGGTACAGGCATAAGAGGCAGTATGATGAGACAGCAGGAAGTTTAGAAGGGGTCCTTAGTCTTCAGGCAGGTAGAATTCTGTTTCCTAGTACAGGATAAGTAATTTGAGGTGCTGGGAACTTTGGGCAAGAGTAAAAAAAATGTTCTTGCTACCGTTACTGAAAAGGTACAGAGGTACTTGATGGCAGTGTTTTGTGTCCTGCAAACTTCAGATCTTATTAAAAAAATGTTGCCCTTAGAACATGTGAAAAAATGTGCTTCTTCTTTAGTACATTGTACATTCATGCATAATTTCATTTTTCAAACACTGTTGTAATGTTATTTTGAAAGAGAGTATTTTGTATGAATATCTGTTTCCAACATTTAAATAAATAAAGAAATGAGCAGCAATGCTTGGCATCTGCTATAGGTGCATCTGAGGATGAGGTAGAAAGTCAGACCAGTATATATGATTTACAGTAGGTACAAGGCAAGTTGGTCAGCATTAGGTGACCATTTATACTGCACCAAATCTCAATCAGTAAAAATTTAGCAAGTTTTGATTAATAAAACTGTTGTCTCTCACTGAGGCTGCCTCAGTCTGCAGTTAATTCCTTTTCTCTGAGTGGTGCTACCATCAGAGCTGTTCAGAGATGGAAAGTAGTCACACAAATAAATATTTTTAATTTTCCCTAAGTGTTGTTTTATTCAAGGAAATGCTACTTATGTGATCTATCATTAAATTACTCTAGTTTCTGATCATTTTCTGTTTCTTTAACATGTACCAAGATGTGGGGATACTTTAACGTTTGTAATAACTATTATTTTCCTTACAGTGAGTTTAGTTTCTTCAGGCCTAGTTTTTAAAAGAAGGGTAGTTGTGGAGTGCAATGTCATGACTAGAAGATTGTCTATAACTTCAAAAAATGCACATGCCTCTGTAAGGTATGACCTCATAACAATATTATGTCATAGCCGACATACTAGCCCTATCTTATGTGCAGTATATCAGCACTGAATTGCTGCAGTACCATATTACTCTGGTAAGATAAATGGTAAACTGTGATTTAATTTGCAAAAATGGGTCAGTCTACAAAAAAATCTGCTATTAAGCAAGTTAAAATGCATGACATATCCTGCGTTTCCTTGACCTTTCTACTTTTTGGTAGAGAAAATAATAAAACTCACAACTCATGGCACTAACAGCACTAAACTAGTGAAATCAAAGCCCACAACATTGTGTCTTCATCATGCAGGGCAGATGCAACACGATAACCTTTATGTGCGCAAAAGTTTATAAGTAACTTGTCGATCTGCAAGACAGAAGTTCCTTTTTTATAACTAGATGCTTTCATCCTTTCTGTCGAAGGTTAAAGCAGACATAAAGGGACATCATTCATTCAGTCTTTTTAATGTTCCAGATGTCTTGCTTGCAACAATAATTAGTCATTTATTATTAGGTCTTTTATTATCATAACATTCTCTTGTTTCCCTTTCATGATCTTGAAAGGAAAACATCAATTTTTTTTATAGAGTGTGTATTATTATAAGTGTGTGTGTGTGTATGTGTGTGTGTGTGTGTGTGTGTGTGTGTGTGTGTGTGTGTGCGTATATATATATATATATATATATATACATATATATATATATATATACACACACACACACACACACACACATACACACACACACACACACACACACACACACACACACACACACACACACAGATATACAGTATACAGATGGCTGCTTTAAAAGAATACCCGTTCAAGGGTATTTTGCCCTAAAGACAAACCCACCACCATAGGTATCACAAGGGATAAGAAACTAAGAGTAATGCTACTCAACGCCAGAAGTCTAAACCTCAAGATGCACACACTCGAAACTCTCCTTAGCATGCAGAATATCGATATCTGTGCAGTAACAGAAACCTGGTTCAAGGCTCCCGAGAGCACCCCAGCACTACCAGGTTATACCTCATACCATGCTTTTTGGCCCCAATACTTGAACCGAACCACAAAAGGAGGGGGAATATCAATATTCGTCAAAGATACCCACACCTCCAGGTTGGTGGCACAGCACGAAGCATCAGAGACTATACATGTGCAGCTAACAGTGGGTAAAACTGCCTTCCAGTTTACAGCCTGCTACAGACCACCCTCCCAAACCCAGGAACCCCACTCGGCCTTCCTAAAAATGCTGGAAAATATGAAGGTCTCTCCAAAAACCATTATATTGGGTGACTTCAACTACCCAAACATAGACTGGGAGCATTACTCTAGCTCCAACACCCTAGCCCAAAGGTTCCTAGAATTTATAAACTCAAATGCTATGGAACAACTTGTTACCACTCCTACAAGAGGGGAAAACATACTGGACCTGATCATCACCAACATGGGGACTCCATGCTCCAGACCAGAAGTGTATCCCTCACTGGTAAGATCAGACCATAAACTAATCTCACTGGATATTCACAGCCCGACCCCACCCCCAGCCCAGAAAACCACAGTGAAAAACTTCTCTAAAGCAAATTTCACATTCCTCAAAACTGAGGTGGAATCCTTCAAAGCCCCTGGGCCTGTGTAAAATACGGCCCAGACCACAGAATCCTTTATAAATGCATTCTATGAACACCTTCAGGAATGCATAGATCATGCAATCCCAAATAAAACCAAGACCCAATCCTCCAAAGGCAGGCGTCCTGTCTGGTGGACCCCAGCCATAAACAAACTATACAATAGAAGGAGGAAGCTACTACATGATAGATCAAAATCCCAAAAAGGGAAGGCATCTCTGATCAGTATTAGCAAAAAACTACGGGCACTTATAAAATCGTCTAAGGCCAGCTTCGAGAGAAAAATTGCACAGGACACTAAGGATAATCACAATGCTTTCTTTAGTTATGTTAGGAACCTGGGTGGGAATTCCCAGATATGCTCAGAATTAGTCCAAAATGACAAAAAATACACAGAACCCACAGACATTGCCAACATCCTAGCTGACAGGTTCAGCACAAACTTCTCCCCCCTCCCCACCAAAAGGGCAAATATCTATCCCAGCAGAGTGCTGCCCCCCTGACATCTCAGATGCTCAGGTAAGAGCTGCCCTCTCCAAAGCAAAAAACACAGCATCAATGAGACCAGAGGGTGTCCCGGGCTGCGTCCTACATGAACTCCAAGAAGAGTTAAACCCAAACATAAAACTACTGTTCAAACTCAGCCTTACTACAGGATATGTACCCAAAGAGTGGCGTACAGCAACAGTAGTCCCTCTCCACAAAGGTGGTGCCTCAACAGAGCCTGGAAACTATCGCCCCATAAGCCTGACTAGCTTGGTCTGCAAAGCTATGTAAAGGATCATCATGGACCTCATAAATAAAGATATTGGGGACCTACAGACACTGGATCCTACCCAGTTCGGCTTTGTTAAGGGCAGATCCTGCCACTTAAACCTGGTCAATTTCTTTGAAACAGTCACCAAGGCCATTGACGAGGGGAAGGTGGTCCACACAGCCTACCTGGACCTCGCAAAAGCCTTCGATACAATACCCCACTCGGGCATTATAGATAAGCTGACCAGCTTAAATATAAACCCCTATGTCATTAGATGGGTCGCAAACTGGCTCAAAAAGAGAACCCACATGGGTAGAATTGCTGGAGCCATGTCAGACTCCAAACCAGTTACAAGTGGCATCCCACAAGGCTCAGTCCTGGGACCTCTCTTGTTCGGTATATATTTCTCGGAGGTACAGGCCAACACGGAAGGACTGTGGCTGACCAAGTTCGCAGATGACTGCAAACTGGGTGCCATAATTGACTCTCCAGCCGACACAAGCATCCTCCAAATGGGCCTCATAGAAAAAGACAACTGGTGCCAGAACCATGGCCTCAAGCTAAATGCCAAAAAGTGTATAGTCATCCTCTTTGGCAAAAACAAAGTGCCCGCAAATTACCACATAGGTGGTAATCCATTAAGTACAGAAGAAGTAATTAGGGACCTGGGGATCTAAGTCGATAGCAATCTCTCATTTGACAATCACGTGGCCAAAGTGGTTAGAAAAACATTTTATATAGCCCACCTAATCATGAAGGGATTCACATCTAGATCAGGGGAGGTCATCGTGCCTCTTTACTCATCCCTCATCAGGCCCATGATTGAGTACAATGCCCCTTTTAGGATGTACCTTACCAGACACCTGCAGCAACTGGAAAGACCCCAAAAGTACCTCACCAAGAGGATGAAAGGGCACAAACAGATGCCATATGCTGCAAGGTTAAAGAAACTCCAGCTCTACTCAGTGGCATACCGCCTGCTCAGAGGCGATCTGTGCCTGACGTATAAAGCCATGTCCGACCCGGAATTAATGGACATGCTGCACCTCAGAAAATCCAAATCCCATCGAACTACGCGCTCAAGAGACTTGAACCTCAGCACTGAAATAAATAGGACATGCTGGAGGGACAGATTCATAACCCAGAGGCTCCCTTCACTCTGGAATAAAATCCCAGTCCAGGTTAGGCAGAGTCCCTCATTGACTTTCTTCAAGAGGAATCTTGATGAGTGGATGGGAGATCGTAGGTTTACCCTGGGTTTCACTTCTGTGTCACTGTTAGACAGAGGCACAGTATACTAACCTCGAAAAAGGGCATAGCAAAATTAATTTAAAATGGGTGGCGAAAGCCAAACACACTCTGGCTAGGCTTATAAATGCCCTAGGGCAGATAACCTAGTATGAACCTATGAACTTATGAACCTAAGATGACACTTGATCAGTATCTCAAGCATCTTAAAGATACTCTTCTCTTTACCCTTTTCCACTGCCTCAGCTATAAATGTCATTCTCTTTTTCTATCCCCCACTTTTTTATTTGCCTTCCTACTATTTTTTAGAAAATCTACACAACAGTTCTATGTGGATTATTATACACAGAGTTGTAGCTCTCAGTATTGGCAGGCACTTAAGATTTGCAGCTATTTTCTGCACCATAATGCCAGCAAACAAGATATACCCAGGGATTCAATAAACTTCACTTAAGCCTGCACTGAGTTTACATGTTCATGTGATGAGTAGCAGATCTAACCGTGTATGCATGCCGTGCATCATGCTTACACAAATACAAGTGAGGTTTCATGTCCAGCAATGTTGTGAATATCTGCAAAATGACTTGCTTCAATATGACTGAAATGTCAACATACCTCACAAACAATCATGGGAAGATAAGCAACAGACTCATGGACAGCAGCTGTCAGAAGCAAGCATAATCAGAAACAATTTTAAAATATTAACATCAATCTGTGACATTGCCAGAGTATTTTACATGTTCTGCAGGAACAGAAGTGTACAACTATAGTGATTGCCATTTTACATGTTCTGCAGGAACAGAAGTGTACAACTATAGTGATTGCCAATATTCCATAAGGGGAAGTCAGCACCCCTTTTCCAAAAATAAACTGCCTTTGGAGGGGTGAAGTAAGACAGTAATACACCTGAACTTGAATTCAGGGGCAATCGTGGCCATTTGAGAGGTTTGAATGACACATAAGCCACAAGCTACTAACAAGAATCAAACCCATGCCACCAATGTTGTCAGTTATCTCTGTATTCACTGAGGGCAACACAGAAATATATATCACAGATGTATCTTGTACAACACCTTGAAGGGAAGTCTGCACTGTCAATTCCTAACGGCTATGCATAACAAAGAATAGTTCTTTATGGGAAACAAGATGTCTGCAAGCTTACTGTGCCAAATGTAAGACACTTGACTAAAGCATTCCTAGTTGACCTAGTAATTAGCTATAAGGATACAAACACTTACAAACAATACAGTGTTATGCGTGGATATACTACATCCAGTTGGGTATCGCATGCATGTGCCACATGTAATAGCAATGGATATTGTCTGAAGCATCTGCAATTGATGAGTGAATTAAAAAGTAGTGTATTATAATGAATGGTACAGCAGTATGTGAGACTGATGGCAATGCATAGACTATGCCATGCGCACTACAGCAGTGCAAAGTCTAGCATCAATGAGCAAGGAAGTTGTCAGTATGATATCATTCACATACCAAACAATGCATGGAGCACACTATATAAGCATATGTCAAACCTCAAGACATGTGCCACACAATCACTGTCCTCCTGACATTGTCAGTGAAAATGTTATATTGGCATGAAATCATCTTTTCTTTTCTTTCTTTTTTTTTTTTTTAGAAAAATGTATTCATTTAATATACTTATAATATATACACAGAAAGGGAGAAATTCAGCATCACATATTGTTATCCAATGATAGGAATACATTGAATCATTAATGTAACCTTGTACAAATAACCCATTGAGTTTTGGTATGTCAGTAGCAACATTTCAAGGTTATTACTGGAATGAAATCCAGACATGCATGCATATTTGTTCATGTAAACTATCACGTGGTCATACTGATGTGATGTACTGTTTTGTCCATGACACTGTACAGTCACACTATAGCTGTACCTAGGATACAATTGGACTTCAGAGGTTCATAGTTTCATAGAAGAGTACTAAACTAATGTTCCAAGATGACATAAAATCCTAACCATATTTAACACAAGTTTCACAATTTAAAACATCAATGTGAACAAAGTTCACACAGTTATGAGCTTATGCTGTGTTATCTAAGGCCAACTGCCACCACCCATGAGGGACATGGGTGTAACACCATAAGTACAACTGCCATTGACCATCCATTAATGTAGGTTGCACTTGAATAGGGTCAAGAAAAGCCTTTGCTTTATGTGAATGGGAAGGTTGTTCCAGAGAAGGGGTACTGTCTGAGAGACATTTCTATCTCTTCAATCTGATTTTTTTATGTCAGAGGCTAAGTTAACATCCTTGCAATGACTGACCCTTGTGCAGTTTGCTTTAACAATGTGTAATATTTCCATCAGGGCCAGACTGCAGAATGCCCTGTAGGGCATGCACAAATTGGAACTTAGTAGTCTGTAGGGAACAGAATACAGTAATATGGCTTTCAATTTTGCCACACAGGACTTGTCTTTTACACCCTGTATTTTTCTTGTGCAAAATCTCAGGTGTTGTTCCAGCTGTAGCAGATGTGTGATGAGTTACATGCAGAAAGGTGCATTTTTCTCAGTTACTTTTGTGATGAGGGCTGAGTACAAAGGAATTATAATAGGCTTTGATCTGAATGACATGCCCACACTTATGAATTGTGCCACATAGAAGGGATTTGTCACCACTTTGGACACTTGGTGGGTGAACTTCCAATTTCTATCTACCCGAGTACCAAGATCACATACCACTGGTCAACTCATCACAGTGTGCTGTCTATACTGTAATTGGCTTGAGTATTTGCTTTATGAAAGGGAATAATGATGCTTTTTATGGACATTATAGTATGTTTCCATGTCTCTGGTGCCAACCGTTTGTGTGAGTTAATACTTCTGTGGTATATCAGTACCATTACTGGATTCAATGATTATCCACAATTTGCAGTAATTGACAAATTTGGTTGGACAAAGGCTGTATAAGTTTGCTTTGACTTCTGTGAATTAAATACCAAACAGGAAAGGGCCTAGTACAGAACCATGTAGTACTTCACTGGTCACTGGCCTCTTGCTAGAGATGAATTCACATTTTGACAATATGTGTCCTGTTGGTGATCCATTGAGCTACCCATTTGTTTATGTAGAGGTTTATGGCCAGTTGAGACAGTTTCTCTGTAATACCTGAGTCTGGAATTGTATGAAATGCTGTGGCCAGATCAAGTTAGGTGGGATGCACATTCTATCCATCATCTACAGCCTTGGTGACCTTCTTGAAGAAGTAAACAAGATTTAACAGACATGATCTAGCCTTAATGAATAAAACCTGGGTGGGTTACACAGTCAGGTGGTTACCTATGCCCTTGTTGCTAAGGTCCTTAATTATTATTTGCACTTAGGCTTATGGGTCTATAATTACTTGTGTCAGGTGATGGTCCCCCCTTGTTTAGACAGATGACTGGTGCTGCCCACCATTCTGCCAGGAAATAGCCTGTCTGGAAGCTGTGGTTAAGCAGGAATCCAACTGTGTCTGCTAAGTCATGTTTTAATTTATTAATAAGGCAGCCTGGGATGTTGTCAGGGCTCATTGATGTCATGTTTTAGCTTTAGAACACACAGATGATCTGTCCACTTGAGAAAATATGCTGAGTAATGTTTGTATGTATGGACTGGATGATGAGCAGTGGGGTCGGGGGGGGGTCATCCAAATCTCTCAGCCAGCAGGTTGTCTATTGCCTCCATTTGAGTAGTGGTAGTGCCATACACAACCATCAGCATGTTTATTCCCCTTAAGAGTTTTTACTTACTTAAAAAAAAGATTTATGACAACACCGCCAAATACGGTCTTGGGTATGCATCACATGACATACAGTTGTACATCTCCACCTATTTCACATCATTACATCAGTTCCACATCATATGCCTATATGTTTATCATTGTGAAAGGTGTGTGAGAGGGCTCTGACACCATATATGGGCACAATTACAAATGAGGTGGATGTGGTGCATGCAGAACAGTTAATGACACAGATGTTGACCGTCACACAATGTTGCTGGGTAACACCTGAATAATTGTTATGAATAACAACACAATTGTGGCTACAATAAACTCCCCAAGGTTGGAAGTGAATCTGACCTGGTTATATGTTTGTGTATATGACATCATTACAATATTTGGATTAAACAAGGTGTATGTGCCCATGTAATCAGTATGATGTAATATTGCTGTACATCACATATCATTTCATTATGGTGGGTATACACCTGCACATGTGCCATACTGCAAGTGTCACTGTGATGGTTGAATGAGAAATATGTAGGATGTTAATATACTCCACAACAAGGACACATGCCTTATTAAGGCAACAATATTTATAGCATCATGCCATGTCAACAGTCCTCAAGAGGCATATTACTACAGTTGTTATGGAAGGAAAATGCAATAAAATAGCAGCAGTGGCCATCAATACATGCCTCAAATCAAAGATTGGAATACACTGTTGTAGGTATACAATTAATCCACAGTCCAGCATAGCACATGTGGATGACAGCAACATGGACATGTGCAATCTCCATAGGGTCATAGGATGTTACGAGGCTAACAACTAACATCACATACATTTCTAGCCATTATTATAACATTTAAACCAAACTCACCATATCTATATGATGGTAGATAATAGGGTTACATGTATATGTGTGTAGGTGTGGGATTTTATTACATACTGCTTCTGTCTATATGTGACGTGCACCACCTCATGACAGAATTAGCAATCATACACCCAGTGGTCTACAGATGGCTTGTAGAGGGTCCTGGAAGGGCTGTGCTTCACATTATATGTATGCGTCTTGATGATATGATCCACGTTCTGCAGGAAGCTTATGTTGGCAGAGGGAATTAGGGGATCTTGGATTCATGGGGCTATGTTAAAGTTTCTTCTCAGTTGGATTCAAATGAAAAAAAAATTAAAAGATCATATACTGGCAGCAATATACTGCCAACCACACACACAGCAGTTGAATAAGGTCATATTTGAACATTAGGCCTTTGAAGGTCTACAAACTGAATTCCATACAACACAAAAGTAGCACTACCACAGATGTCTGACTTTATATTGTCACAGTGCACTTTATAAAGGATTACAACATCAGAGTATGCTGAGAAAAATATGTTGGAAGGAGTGTGTCACATAGATGAGGATTTGCATCTTGGTGTAAAATTGTGTACCCACTTATATTTGAATGAACACATGCATTGTCTGCTGTGAGTTTAGAACCACAAGCTATCTAGTTATACAAGGTAGAGAACACAGTAATTAACTCTTATGCCAGCACAAATATCTGAGTGCAATACTTTCAGATTGAACTTTAGATGGGATCATATCATAAGTGTATGTTGATAATAAGAAATAGACAGAAGTGCATGACATAGCTGTTGCCTCACATGCAGTTTTAAAATTTTCTTCAGACTGATAGTAAAATAAACAAGTGCACACAATTAGACTAAAGTAAAATTAGAACCCCTACCTATCTACACTACCTATAGAACACAGCACCTAATCCTAGTGCCATGGCACACATCTGACTTTTATATTATCAGACAACACTTTATAGCAGATAACATCATCAGTGTCTGGTGAGAAGATGTTATTAAGAGTGTCTCACATGCTGCTCTAAAATGGCATCTTGAACGAGAGCTAACAGAACACAAGTACACACACACAGGTTGACTGCAATGAGATTAGCACCTCTACTTAGCTATCTACAATAGCTACAGAACACAGTACTTAATACTAGTGCCACAACATAAGTGTGACTGTTATAGTGTCAGACAACACTTTATAGCAGATGACACCATCAGTATATGTTGCAAAGATGACAGAAGGGCTGTATAAACTTGCTGCGTAGTCATGTATGACTGTAAAATGTTTTTCTCAATGAAATCTGAGTGATGTTAGTAAGATACAGACTCATGCTCTTCAGCTATGCACACACTAGATGACTGCAGTGAGATTAGAACCCCTACCTAATTAATTATTCAAGCTAGTAAACACGGTACTTTAGGCAAGCGACACAGCACACATTTGAGTTTTATGTAGTTGCAGAGTACTTTATAGCAGATGATGTCATCAGTGGATGTTGGGAGGGTTGTATGAACTTGCTGTGTAGTCATTTACATCTGTAAAACTTTGTTCTCCATGAGACTTGAGTGATGACAGTAGAGCACAGAGTCATGCTTCTCTGACTGCACACATACACAGTTACACATATAGGCATGCACACATTTTTTCTGTTGTGCAATTTGAACCCCTAGCTATTTGTTGCAGCTGAAGAGCATACTAGTTAACATTTGTATCAATAAAGTATGATGTTTTCCTTATCATAGTGACCTTTATAGGCAATGACATAATCATTATGTTGCAGGTAACATATATCGTTATGAGACTGGTGTGCAAAGTGTGGACTTTGGATTTGCTTTTGTGTTTGCAATGTGCACAAATACTTTAAAATACAGCTTATTAACCTATATGCAATAAGCTGTCATAAATGCTAGATGCAGAACTGACATACATGTACCTATTCCTCAATATGTTGTATATGTAACTCACTCAGTTACACACACACACACACACACACACACACACACACACACACACACACACACACACACACACACACACACACACACACACACACACACACACACACACACACACACACACACACACACAGTTTGTAAATAGTATGAATGAAAGTGTTGATGTATGATTGTTCATATTGGGATGAATTGATGTCCACAGTAAGACATGAATCAGACAATCTTGATGCTTAGTGTCAGTATAAAGCTTTAAAAAAATGTAACAATGTAGTTATGCTCTTTATTTCTGTATTGTAGTAGACATTAGACCTATTAATGACATATCCATTTTCAAGTGAATGGGTACAGGGAACACAATGAGTCTGAGCAAATTTGTCTTTCACGAATAGTGACTTCCTTCCCCTCTGTTGTGTTTTTAAATGCCTTTTGGTGGGATGAAGAATAACTGGATAATAAACATAGTAATACATACTAAACACCCCTTAACATAGTGCATTGGCAAGAAACTGTTTTGTTCAAATGATGGCAAAGTATTTACGCCTGTGATATTAACATTTAATAAATGCAACTTGAACTTGAGAAGTAGTTATGCATATAGGCTATGGGAGAAATAGCTGACAGATACTATGGTGCTCATACTGTGATTTATATTATAAATGTTGCATCATAATTTTTATGACAAAAACTATTGCTACATTTCTCTTGTTAAATGGAAAAATAGTAATATTTCTATTGGTTCTTCTTCCTTCACAAAAACATACTAATAGCGAGATACAGCCATCAGCACATTGGACAGTACTGAGTGTAAAAAATACACCTGCTGTCTAGCTTTCCCTGTGGTAGCAGATATAAGAGGAGGGAGCTCCTGTTCAGAGCACAGATAACACAGGGTTTGAATCCAGCTCATTTCATTTTTTTACACATAGTGTCAGGATGGCATTACATAAGTAAATGGATGGGATGAATACAAGGATACATTTTTAATATGTGTGTGATGAAATACATAATGCATATATATAATAACAATAAGAAATGATAAGAGATGCATCTGGAATTGAACCCTTGAAGGTACGGTAAAAAAAAAAAAATCAGTCAAGTGACTTATGTCAACACTCCACATATGAATTTGCATTTTTCTACATTTAAACTGTCAGAGCAAATGTTTCAAAGTACTGCCTTTACTCAGCTTTAACTCTGTGTTCCTTTATCCTTTAGTGCAGCATGTTTAAGCAGCATTGCACTGAAATACAAAGACTAGTGTGACCAATGGCAAAAATTCACCTGGTTTTGCCACAGGACATGAAGAGCCATTCACAATCACTTGGAATTGGTGAACAATGTCAAAATCTGCACAAATGCAGAGGACAAAAAGTGAAGGCTTTATTAGGGCTCATTTCTATCATGTTTGTGGTGTGTGATTCTATTTTCTGACCAGATTAAAAGTGTAAAAATGAGATAGATAGGAAAGTGGTACTATGGGACAAGTGGAAGGAGAACAAAGCGGAATATAGGAATTTTCAGGAGAAAATTAGGAAAGAATTATAGCTATCCACTTCTTTAACAGTGTAATATGAACATGGATAGAAAGTTGGATGAATTTGGGCTGTCACTACAACACAGAAGGATGACAATGCAATCATGTTGTATAACCAATTGGACTGAATCAAGTGTGTCAAGAAGATACATATGTGAAGTGGACAGCTATGTATGGGACAGTTTTTATTTATTTATTTTTTTTTTGTGGGACAGGTGTCCATTTTATTTTAATTTTTGGATTTCAGAAAGAGAGGAATGTTGTGGAAGGGATGTAAGAATGTCAGGGTCAGGTAGGTGAGGTAGATGAGGAAGCAGGTGCAGAATAACATGGTAAACAAGAGAGACACAGGGATGGTGAGGGACAAAACATTTTGGGGGATACCATGCTTGGGGATAGGTAGAGGACATCAGAGGCACATGCCTGTCAATTATGGAGACAGTAAGAATCTAGTCCTCACCCTCACCCTCAGAACTGTCATCACTATCCCTTCCTCAGCTTCTTGTGGAATTGCTAGATTTTTTGTTCTGCTTTCCCACAAGCAACTTCTTCAAACAGCTGAGGCATGCAGCAATGCTGCTTTTCTAAGACCTCACGCACCATTCCTAGCAGCTCCTGGTGGATGAAGTAATCCCACCTCCACCAATGCACCTGGAGGTCAGCTGCCTGGGCAATGCTACCTGTTGTTGATGGGCCAGGTTGTGCTTGGGCTGCAGAGGCAGTATTGCTAGGTTGTGTCATACTAGATGTGCTAGGTGTTGGTGCAGCAGCCATTGGAGGGGTGGCAGGCTAAGCTGCAGTGGTTGGCCTACCTCCATGTGCTGAACATCATTTGATTTGTTGGCAGAAAAGTACAACATAAGAATGGTGTGATCACTGGTCCCCTTCAGATCATTGAACAGCCATAACATCAATATGCATATGGCCAAGATGACAACTCATTTCTTCATAACATTGAATGGTTTGCATGTAGATCGCAGTAGGGAAAAATTGCCATTCACTTCAATGTAAGTATGATCTCGGAGTTGGTATATTTAAATAGCAGGGGGTGTAGGGAGTGCAGGGGAGCAAAAAAGTTTTTTTTGTTTTTGTTTTTTATTTGGGGTTGATGTTTTGAAGATATTATGTTGTCATCTCGGCAATATGCGTCTCAACGTTATGTCTGTTCGATGATCTGAAGTAGACCCATGATCACACATATAAAAAAAGAGAGAAAGAGATAAGGGGTGGAGTGAGAGCAATAAACAAATTATTAGAACCATTATATGTCACATGCATTCTTTATTATAATTAAATATGCTTTTACTATTATACTAACTATATATCTTTCAAAATCAAAAATAGGATTGTGAATTGCAACAAATAATCCTTACAATATGCATATATTGCATATATGTTTTTAAAGATAGTACAGCTTGCTAGTGACATGGCATGGATGCCAGTGTTGATGAAATCAGCATTAAATAATGATATTTTTGTAATTTGAATGCATTTGTTATGTGGGAATTAAACTCCCCAAATCGGAATGCACTGTTATACTTGCTTTCTGCAAATACCTACAGAGTAAAGCATGCATGCTTCTTTTACAGTTAAGATATGCATGCTTAAGTTGCTAGTAATGTCTAGAAGAGCAATAATCTTTAGAAAATCATGCTCATTTATGCTGCACACATATATATATATATATATATATATATATATATATATATATATATATATATATATATATATCCCTTTCCTGACTGAGTCTTTCTAATCATTCTGCATGCACCCCCTTGTTCACTGAAATCTCCTGAGCAGCTGAAAAATAAAGAAGGAGAGAAAAAGAGACATTAAAGAATTATGCATACCAGCCTTGGCTATCTACAGTTTTGTACATCACTTAATGTTGCTTTATATGCATACTTACACAACTGTGGGATGTCAGCCGTCCTAAACTCATCCAGCCATCAGTTGAGTTGTGGCTGCTTGCTTTGTTTAAGGTTATTATAATGGTGCCTACATTTCTCCCCAGTGGATGGTATGCCACTTGCACTGGATGCATCTTTGTTAAACTGGTCCAAGCCTCAGCCTTATACTGAGACCCAGTATAGTCCCCATGCAACAGCCTATGGCTTTAGTGCTTTACAAGGAGTGAAGCAAATATTCTTGACTCCTTCACACCCCCATCTTTGAGGCCTGAATTGGTACCATCCTTCCCAGTTCCTGCTATGTCTGCACAGGTCCTCCAACAACAGTTAAAGTTTTTTCCTGCCAGTCCATGATTTCACTTTTTATGGCCAATGCACAAACCCACACAACCATGCCAACCATGTTTATGCCATGGTGTTTGGAGAGCCACATTACCAAACAGAAAGCAAAGCAGTTTGTGAAATAGGAAGGATAACGTGATATTTGGCATTAATTTGCGGCATGTCTGCTGCTATGCCTGACAAAAGTTTGTACAATGGTTAAAACTAATATGTTAAATGACAGTAGAATACCATTTACAAACTTTGGAATGTGCTGGATTAGAACCATTGCTTACCTGTGGTGTGGTCATGAACTTACATCTGGTTCGATAGGGAAAGCTAGATATCAGGTGTATTGTTTACACTCAGTACTTTCCAGAGTGTTGATGTCCACACAATACTGCTTACCCTGTTTGCATGAAAGAAGGTAAAACAAGTTACTTTTTTTTTTTTTTGCAAGTAACAATGTTTTTTTTTTTTGTCTGCAGCAGTAAACCCTGTTTGCACATAGGTGAGCAACATGCAAATATTATATTTGCGAAACATTTTATTGACTGTAGTCCTATTTCCAGACTCAACAGCAGTGTTTATGAGTCTTGTCAGTGGCGTAAACTACATTTTCTTGCATGCAATGCACTTTCCATTGTTTAAATAGCAATTGTTAGGGCCTACATTGCCAAGAGATGAATAACTGCTGTGTTGTAAACTCCGTAATCTTGGATTTCACATGAAAGCTGTGGATTAATCATCTGTATTTCACTATTTGTATGGTCTAGTTATGGACACTGAAGGCTGAGTTTAATGTCACCAGAGTGACTTTGACTACAACCCTTAGCAGCTTAGCAATATAACCTGATTCAGTAATTTCACATACCAGCATTTACCACCACGCATTTCTTCAAGCAAATAACATTTGAAATGAACACAGGGAAGTGATGGTTTGTTGAAGTCAAAGTGGGCTGCTGTTTGACCATTTGTGGTTGATCCCTTGCCATTTGATATATTGATTGTTCGATGAGATGACATATGCCCATACATAAGTTCTGCATCTGATGAAGTCTATGGAACTTTGATGAAAATGTTATTTAATACAGTGTATGCGTTTATGTGTGTACTGTATTTTACGTGGCTGGATTAAAGTTTGTGAATACCAGTGCTGGCTTGGACTTTCCCTGGATACTTTTGGTTTGGATTCTCAACTCTGTTGATCAGATGAATGACACGATAGAAGAGGGAGTGTCTGTTATGGAATGACTGCAGGTAGGAAACAGCATACATGCAGCCCTATGTCAGCATTATCATCTGCTGTTAGCCAATGTGGTCATGCCAGATCCCACTCTCATAGCGACATTATTTCCACACTGCACCCTCAGTGGTGGAGTTGTCCACACCCAGACATGGTAGGCCAGAGGGGTCATGGACATAGGCATAGTCGTGAGGAGAACTCATTCGGCAGACATCGCTCACATTCAAGTAGCACCAGCATGGATGTGCCAATGCAAGTCCTGGCATAGCAAGTTCTCAAGTCGGTAGCAATGACAATGAACTGATACCTCAGCCATGCACAGCTCTCATCTGTCTGACATATCACAATGTAGAGCTAGCATGGAGCTTGGCTGTGTTCTTGCAGACACTCAAATGCACATTTCACATCAAGTGCCCATATAAACACACACATGCATAACAAGTACATGAGGTATTTGTGAGGCTTGCAGGTCATTCTGTCTCATTGGTCATTTGATAATTAGCTATATTTCTGCCTGCCTGTCTTTCTTATTCACACATACTCATTACTTTTGTGTCATCCTTGGCCTCCTACTCCACCCCCATACAATAACCTGTGCATGTGATGATAACGGTGCCATATCCTTGTATTCTGTGTTTTGCATTCAGGGATACATGAATCTTTTGTCTGTTGCTCGGGGTGCATAACTGACTGAGTGCCTAGTATATATGCATTTGTTATGTTATTCTGAAAATTGTACTCCTTTCTAACAGCATTTTTACTATTGTGATTAATGCCTTTAAATCATTTATATGTCATTGCAACTTATTGCTTCAGTTGTTATAATGTACGAATAATTACAGTCTTGGGAATGGTTTTTGCATTGTGTGTATTTTTGATGTATGAGGCCTATTAGCTGATAAATAGCAGAAATCTACTGACATAAGTCTGTGCTGTCTAATATTGATGTAATTGCCGGACAACTCACACATATTCTACTTAGGTACATTTGCAAGTAACAGTATGCATGTGTCTGCCATTCATTTGTGCTTATGTTACTCATTTACTGTCCTGTTCCAGGTTCAACACTTACCTTAATAGTCCTGCATTTGGAACTGCTTTAATTTGGAGCTGACTCTAAGTGATGCTAGCAGTACACAGCCATTATATGGGCGATTAACAACTGTGAGCATTGCCTGGCATCAATTTTGCTGTATGTATGTATGTATGTGTATAGGATGAAAGTTGTACCCCTTAGGTAATAAGCACGTGTGTGATCTATTGCTTCTTCACCAGGGTGAGGGCATATTGTGCATGCCTACGTTTACCTACACCCACAGTTACTGGTGGTTCTCCCTCTGAGTCCTCACTAGCATAAGGCTGTGATGACCTAGCCAGTGGTGGTGGAATGTGTGCCCTTCTCCTTGGGTTCCTGTTGCAGCTGTTTTCTCTGCATAATATTGTGTAGGATAGCACAGACAGTAAAATTTCAGCACAAGTACTGGGATTGTACTGCAGTGCCAGACAATGTAAGTAGGCACCAAGATTATGACTTTAGCAGCCGAGAGACACAGTAAAATATATTTCTTGTTTTAGCATGTGTCTCATTATAGTATTCCTTAATGGGTGTGCATGCATTTTTGATAGGCATTATCAGCCATGGTTCCTGTGCACACCCTACATCCCCCAGTAAATGGTCTTGGGGATATCCTTCCCTGGAAAACCTCTGGTAGAGCTGAGAGTTGTGCCAGATATGGGAGTCATGGTAACTGCTGGGGTTGCCAGCACACATATTCAGGATTTTTCCCTACCTGGCAGGTGATGGAGTGGAAGCCCTTTCTGTTTATGTAGACCCTTCCCTGTTCTCTGGTAGTGCTTTGATTTCAATATGTGTGCAGTCTATGGCACCCAAGACTTCAAGGAAGAGTGCTATAAGGTAGAAATCTTGCATAGTTGTAGTTTTGCTCTTGGGGATATGGGGAAAATATATGTAGTCACTAGCATGCTGTAACATAGCATTCTGTAACTGATGTAGGATCCTGGATGCCTGTGACATCCCCAGCATGTTCCGTGATGGTCTCTGGAATGTTTCCATAGCTAAAATTCTAAGTGCTACACATAAGTTGGTCTCCACAGGTATTGGTTCCCCTCAGTTTGCCCTTGCTGTCAACTGAGGATGACAGAGGTTGCAGAGTTCCTGGAATATACCTATATCCATCCTGTGGCTCTCTACTATTTCTAACTCATGCACAGCATAAAAAGTTAAATGGTGGCTAAACACTCTTCTCCTTCTTATTTATTTTTATTTTTATTTTACATTTGTTAACTGGGATAGTCCAACTGGATACATGTCCATGTTCAGTGGAGGCCCGGGGAGAAAAGCTCCAAAGAAACATATATGCACGACATACAAACAAAATATTCTAACATGTTTCTAGTATACACAACCAGACCATATAGATGAGCACACATTCTTAATACATTAACAAAGACATATAGAATGATCAATACATATACAAACAATATTAAAGTATGTTAAATATCTAGAGTCACATCATGTATCTGAATGTGGTATTGATAAAAATGTGCAGTCCTATCAATAGACTATCTGTTTAAGGCAAGAGTTACTGCAGTAGTGGAGTAGGACTGAGGTTAGTCTGGTGTGGAGCAGGGACAAAACCATTTTTTGTTGAGATGGCTTTGGATAGAGAAGATTCCAGGGTAATGGATGAAGGCAGGGAGTTCCAAATTTTGGATATGTAAGATGAGTAGAGGGAGTCACCAGCATGGCTGTGGATCTAGTAACTGTTAATAGTAACTTATCTGTGGATCGGAGTTGCCTAGGACAGGAATACTGCTGAATTAGGTTGCTTAAAGATGGTGTTTTATTTGTGTGGGGGAGCAGCTTGTAAGTGATGATAAGTTGATTGTAGATTAGTAAATCTGGCAGTTCAAGCTGGTCCAATTGTTTTAGGTTATGACAGTGATGGGTTCTAAAAGATGAGTTATTAGCAAATTTTGCTATTTGATTATAGCAGGTTGCCAGTTTGCTGGTTTCTGTTTTGGATAGATTTGTTAGGATTGAGGATGCATAAAGTAATGTTGAGAGCAAGTGGGTATGAACAATTGTGGCCTTAGCAGTATGGGTCAGGAAGGATTTGTGTTTGTAGAGACTGTCTAGCTTTCTGTGAGTGTTTTTAATAGCTAGATTAATGTGGATATCAAATTTTAACTTGTTATCAATGGTTACGCCTAGTAGTTTTGTGTGGGACTCGGGTGTGATAAGTGTTCCATTTTTAGAGTGGATATTGAAAGTGGTGGTAAGGCTGATATTTTGTGAGGGGTGAAATAGCAAGATCTTGGTCATTTTGGGGTTAAGAATAAGGCCATTTTCAGTAAGCCAGTTTTCAACTGAGTGGAAATTATTCTGGGTTTTATTGTCTAGTACTTGCAGGGTTGAGGCACTGCATATTATAGCGGAATCATCTGCATGTTGGATAAGGCTAGTGCTATTTGCCGCTGAGTGGAGACTGTGAAAATTAAGAATAGTAAGGGACCCAGTATTGATCCCTGAGGTACCCCAAGAATGACTGGTAAAAGTGGAGACAAGTTATTGTTCCACCGTACTGCTTGTTGCCTGTCACTAAGATAGTTTTCGAACCAGGAGATGGATTGGTTGTCTAAGCCTAGGTTTTTGAGGTGGCAGGTGAGTTTGTCATGGCTAACCATATGAAAAGCTTTTCATAGGTCTAAGAAAAGGGTAGAAGTAAGTTTACCATTGTTCCTGTTATGGTTTATGGTATCTGTGAATGCTAACAGAGCTGTGGTGGTACTATGACGTGGACGGAAACCATGTTGAGTTGAAGTCTGGAGATATGAGCTCCTGATTTATAAGGTGGGACATTAGATGATGGTGGATACATTTTTCTAATATTTTAGCCAGTGGAGATAGACTTACAATTGGTCAGTAGTTGGATATGTCATAGGAAGTGCCCCCTTTGTGAAGAGGTATGATATAGGCAATTTTCCAAATCAGGGGCACTGTAGCTTCAGTGATTGATCTATTGATTAGTATAGTAACTGGTACAGCTATTTCTACTTCAGGCAGTTTTAGAAATTCATTGGGGATGGAATCTGCTCCTAGTCTTGTGGGTTTCAGCTGGGAGAGTAGTTTTCTTATGTAGGAGGTTGGGTTGGGGTGCAGCTTAAAAGTGGGCATGTAGTTAGTGGAGGTGTGGACACCTGTTGTAGTGACAGTGAGGTGTTCTTGGGCTAGAGCTTGTAAGGTTTCAGTAAAGAATATATTGAATGATTCGCTATGTTGTCTTTTGTTAAACCTGATGTTGGGGGTTGGGTAATGGTTTTACCAGGGTGTAGTAACTTGTTTAAATCTGCCCAGAATTTCTTAGGATTATTCATGTGGTGGTTTTGATGAGTAATGAAGTAGTTTCTCTTGCCTTGGAGAACTAGTTTTTTGGTTAGATTCCTAATCTGTTGATAGACTTGCTGTGTGCTAGAGCTTTTATTGGTCCTCCAGGTTGTCCAGGATCTATTTCTTTCAGCTATTTTTTTGCCTAGTTTCCCTAGATAACCATGGAACTGGCTTTGACTTTACTCTAGTAGTTCTTGCAGGGGTGTGTTTGTTTAATATATCTGAGAAGGTAGAGTTGACTTGTTCGATAGCTTCATTTAAGGGTAGGTAATAAAGGTCAGACCAATTATATAGCTTTAGTTCTTGTCTGAAGTTAATGGGTTTAAAGAGTTTTTTGCTTCTAATTGTTTGAAGTATAGGACTTTGGGGGTGGTGGGAGTTGTATTTAAGTAAGAAAGTAGTTTGATGATCACTCAATGAGTCTGGAAGGGTACCGGATAAGTAGGAGCAGGGTATTTTATTTAGTAAGATCAAGTCCAATATGCTTTCTTTTTTACTGTTTTTGACTATTCTGGTGGGCTGTTTGATTGCTTGAGAGAAGGTATTTAGATTGATATAGTTAGTGGGTACTTGAGCGGAACATGTGATCCAGTCTGTATTACAATGGTCTCTTGAGGCATGGATTGTGATAACCATTTAAGGAATGTCTCCATGGTAGGGATGTTATTGCCTGGTGCGATATAACCTGTTACTAGGTTGATGGCTTTTCTGTTACTTATTTTAAGCTTGGATGATGTCTATTAGCACCAGCAGTATAGACTTGAGCCTGTTGCACATACACATCATTTTCGACCAAATGTAATTCGACCAAAAGCAGTAGTCCCATGTATATATATATATATATATATATATATATATATATATATATATATATATATACATATATATATATATATATATAAATGCACATATATTTATATATATACAACATACACAAGGCACAGGGAACTGACTCTGCACAATGCACAAATGCGAGTCTTATCACAGCAGGATAAAAGACTTTTACACAGTTAATCCCTCGGGCCAATCAGGTAAAAACACAATAAGGCTTCTACCAGAAGTTTCCAACTTGGATGGATTGAATTCCTTGGAAATAAATTCACTAACCCTGAAATGTTCAACAAAATGCAGACAAAAGTGCACAGCACAGAAAAACTTTGCATAATTACTAACATATTATAATACACTACTCTTTTCTCACACTGCATTCTTACATAAAGGCCCCCAAACCAAGAATCGACAAGCTGCAAGTAATATCCAAACAAAGTTACAGGATCAAGGGTTCAGAGATTTATAGGAGGTTACTATGCTAATGGCCATGGACCTTTACTAGGTAGCAATGTTATACCCATGTTCTCACCAGCAATTTTCCTTTTGCCTAGACGTCTGAGAAATAGATTCCAAATAGTAAAAGTCAGCATTAATCTATAAACCCATGTAGTATAACTATAAACACTCAAGAAATAACTAATAAATGAAAACTATAATATGCTGTGAGGTCAAATTGCCCCCAAAGACTGTTTCAGTAGTTTCCCACTTATGCACAACCACCAAAATGAAACTGTTCCCCTAATGACCACCCTCTCAGTAGTCTGTACATGTATGCACAAAAAGCAAATGTCAAAATGAATCATTTCCCCAAGGTTCTCTTAAGTAGTTTGTCCATGTATGGAAAAACACCAAAATGAAATATTTTCCCGAATGTCCTGTTCAATAGCATGTCCATGTATGCACGTAAGGAGAAAATGACAACGGAATTAATCATTTCCCCAATGTTCACTGAATCACTTTGTCCATGTACACACAAGCACAAACATTATTTGTTTTCCCCAACAAGTTTTTCAGTAGTCTGTTTGTATGCATAGTAAGCACAAAATTACATCAAAATGAATAATTTCCCCCAAGGATCCTTTGCGTACTTTGTCCATGTATGCACAAGCACAAAAATTAAACATTTTCCCCAAAGACCCCTTCAGTACTTTTCTATGTATGCACAAACACTGAAATGCAAATATTTCCCCAGCAACCTATTCACTGTCTTAGACCCAGATGTCAAAACCCTCACTCAGTGCCTTTTCTGCCCTGTTACCAAAGTCCAAAAAAAAAGTAGAAGATAAAATTGATAAAATACTGGCTGCAGAGGCTGCAACTGCCTGCAAGAAGTTGAAGACAGTAATATATTTAACATACCACCACCACAGCACTGACAGCAATGGACTTCAATTCTTGTAAGTTGTAACTTCAGTTCAAACGCTTTTACTCTTCTTCAACAAGAAAGAAAGAAACAACAAACTTCACTCACTCTTGACTGATTGAGGAGTGAAAAGAGGTCTGGCCAGCAGATGATTATATAGCAAGCAGAAGCAGAGAAAAAGCGTGGGAGCCCGTAAGGTCACAGAAAGAACACAACAGCTTTAACTGGCAATTTTTACACCTGCGACATGCTGCTGAACCCTGATCAGACTGAGCTATTAAGTTAGTCAGATAGGGGGAGGCAGATCAATGCACCTGCTTTGTGCGGTTGGGTGCTTGCAGTTGCAGTATAGCCCAGTCCCCAGAATTTGAAGTTGAACCCCCCCACACACACACACACACACACACACACACACACAAGTGGAAGTTAGTCAAGGAAGACAAGCCGCAGCAGAGGGCAGAGCACAACAGTGCAAGCTATCGGATCCTAATCCAGTTTTAATAAAGAAAAAGCTGCCATTTTGACTAAAGTAGAAATTGGACTGTGGGCACTGGGTTATCCTGCACATTTGCTCATTTATTCATGCAGATGAATGGAGATTGCACTACAGTGGGGATTGAGAAATTTACCCTTTCCTTCACTGTAGTGTGATCTCGGAGTTTGTATATATAAATTGGATGCAAAAGCAGTGGGGGTGCCCGTTCCCCCTCACTCTGTGGTTCTGGCGCCCATGGTGACTTCCAATTCTTCTTAAGTACGTATTATATATTCTTGTGGTAGCAGATTTCATGCAGATATGTGGAAGGTATTTTGCTCACTGTTCATACATTTTAAGGTATTATAATAGACCCATAAGGTATCATCATTCACTGTCATGATGCACGTTTGTATGACAATCAAATATGAAAACTTATTTAGTTCATTGCAGTGCCATAAAGAAGAAGAAGAAATGAATAAGACAACACTTAATAAATATGCACTTATTTATGATAATATTAAAGGCTAGTAGCAAGAAACATACAATATTATATGCAGGCAGTAAATATGATATAATATGATTTTAGTGCCTCACTGGCTGTCTTCTGCATTAAGAAATTATCTTTACACTCTCTGTGATGGAGGTTGCCAAATGAATAACTGTTTTGCGTCTGACCTGTGACATTTAATTCAGTTTACAAAGAAGAAATCAGTGTGACTGTGTAGGTCAGTAACACCACAGATTAGCGTATTGAAACCTGCAGTTTTGTTTGACTCCTTTGTCAGTTGCCTAGACTGAACTCCTATTATCAGATTTATCTTAGAGATCTGTGTTACAATAAGTGAATAAATTTAGATAACCAAACTGTCAGTATGTGACTATATAATGTATTTCTGGAAGAAAAGCCTTCACTGACACTAAAAGGCAAAAATGACAAAAAAAAGATATATTTTTATATTTAGATTGTTTAACTGAATCATACGTTATTACTGGATGCAGTACAAATTGTGTTTTGATTGCAAACATTTGTTTTTGGCTTACAGCAAATAGCTGCTGATAATTTTGTTATCCTGTTGTTCATTTCAATGCTAGAGCTCCATTGCTTCTATTTAGCTACTTCAAGTATAACTGAATATCTCCCTGTTGGTTATCAAGTAATAAAAGAAGCAACATTATATGCCAGTAAAACAATTTTAAAAAAATATCCATAGGTGTTTCTATGATGTTGAAGCAACAGCAAATTTTCAGTAAACACAGAGACTCATTCACACAAGTAAACTGATAATGTTCTTTAGTTGGTGATGATTTTAAAAATAAATACTCCCGGGGGTTCAATAAACTCCATGTAGGCTTAGCCTGAAGCCTACATGGAGTTTAGGTGCTTACGCAATGACCTGCATGCAGTGCATCTCACTTATGACTGCAAGAGTGGTTTTGTGACTAGCGACAGTTTTGATAGACAGGAAACCATGTAAAGCACTATGAACACCTGCAGACATGTAAACTCATTTACCTATGGGCAAACTAGTTCTGTAAGATAGCGTAGACAGCTACAATGACTAACAGTAATATAATGCAATGTACAAAGTTCTAACACATTATAAGAAAGTGCAGTCATTGTAGAGTACTGTGCAAACCGGCTTTAGACATACTGAATAAAAGTCTTGTTAGTGATCAGCAAGGGTACATAGACTGCAGTATAAATACTTATTCAGGGGAAGTGTTTGTATTGAAAAGGGGGACACACATGAATTGTAGGAACGAACACAGGGGAAGAGGATAGGTGAAACTTGGAAATGTACAGCAGATGAGGGCATGTCAATCTACATATAACACAAGAAAGACAAGACAATAAAGTTGTAATATGAACAGTAATCAGATATCTACATGATACAGTACATACTGCAGATTGTACCTCCTGTGTTGGTATAGTCATATCATCACTCAGTTATTGTATATTGTGTGACCGTCACAAAAGGTGACATATCACTGGAGAAGATTTGTTGTGATACAAGCATCCTGACATGGTCACTGGAAAAGACATTTTTCAAGGATGGTATATACAACAGGGGTAGGTGCATATTGTGAAGATATGCAAAATGAGTTGCCTGAATATCAATGTAATGTCAGCATAGGTCTCAACCAAGCTAGGCACACAACAACAGGGTCATGGACAACAGAATACAGATGCACGCATAATCACAGACAATATCAGAATAATACTACCATTAATCTGTATCATTGACATAAAACATGTGATTTTGAGTTATTATACATGGTTCTGTACAATCTATAATGGGAATCAAGCACATCTTCCTGAAAAATGAACAACTTTTGGAGGTGTTACGAGGGACACTGTTATACCTGTAGTTTAATTTATGAGCAATCCTGGCTAGTTGCCAGGTTTGCATGGCATTTATATGCCACAATCCACACTTTCACAAATGTAACCCATGCTATCAATGTTATCAATCAGTTATGTATGTACTGTGTGCATCACAGGAACACATACCACACATGCATCTTGTATAACACCTTGAAGGGAGTTCTGCACTGTCAACTCCTAATGGTTATCCATCAAAAAGAATACTTAGTAATGGCCGATATGTGTAGGAGGTCACTGTGGCAAAAGTGATACACTTGAGTAACTCATCCCTGGAAGATGTGTTGGGAGGTACAGGCAAAAGGGTGCATTGTGCTCAATTATTGGTGTGATGAGGGCTGACAGCAATGGGATTGTAATCCAAACTACTAACAAATTGACAGAAAACACCAGGAAGGACCCTGTTGACCAGAGATGGTAGAGTCAAATATACAGACCAGATACACAAATTTGACTTAGGTTTCATCTTTATTATACAGATTTCTTCAGAATATGAACACATTTAACCACTCCATTGATGTTATATACACTCATACACTACAACAAATACATCCCACCCCTTCAATTACCCTATCAGACAAAGCTTTGTCTGATAGGGTAATTGAAGGGGTGGGATGTATTTGTTGTAGTGTATGAGTGTATATAACATCAATGGAGTGGTTAAATGTGTTCATATTCTGAAGAAGTCTGTATAATAAAGATGAAACCTAGGTCAAATTTGTGTATCTGGTCTGTATATTTGACTCTACCATCTCTGGTCAACAGGGTCCTTCCTGGTGTTTTCTGTCAATTTGTTAACAATGGGATTGTAATGCTCTATGATGTGGAAATCCTGCACATACTCAGGAGTTGTGCTAAGTCCAACAGACTAGTCACCACTGTGGGCACATGCTGGTGGGCATTCCACATACCAACTATCTGCATACACAGGCCACATCATTTGGTCTTCTCATAGGTGTGTGATGTCTATATTGTAATTAGCTTGTACATTTGCTTTTATAAAGTAACTACTCCCCCCATAATTTTTGTTCATCTACTGTGTCTCCATGGCTCTGGAAACAATCCTTTGTTTGTGTTAATACTGTTTGCATTATACCAATACAGATCTTGGATTCAATTATTGCGCACAATTGCAGTCCTCCACAAAGATGGTTATACAAAGGATGTGCAAGTTAGTGTGGACTTCTGAGACTTAAATACTGAACAGGAAAGGGTCTAGTACAGACTCCTACAGTACAGACTGGTTACTGGACTCCAGATGGCGGTGACTTCACACACTTCAACATTGTCTATCACTTATGTTATCCAGTTGCCTAACCACTTGGTGACATAGGTGTTCATGCCACTTGAGACAGTTTCTCTCTAATATCTGAGTGTGGATTAGCATCAAATAGCTTAGCCAGTTCAAGTTATGCAGGATGAAAGTGTTTTCCTCATGCATGCCCTTGGTGACTTTCTTGAAGACATCAAGCAGATGTAACAGACATGATGTAGCCTTAAAATATCAAACATGGGTTTGGTACACAGTTGGGAGATCACTGGTCCATGATGACTCACTGGTCTACCTCACAGATGAGAAGAGTGAAGAGTATGGGACTATAACTCCATCAGGTTAGGACCCCCCTGTTAGATGGATGCATCTTGCTGTACGTCCTTCTTTGAGAACATAGGCTGTCTGGAGGCTGTGTTGAAGTACTGATCCAACTGTGTTTGCTATGTCATATTTTAAGGCATGCTATAGGCAACCTGAGATGTTGTCAGGGCCCATTGATTCTGTGTTATTAGCCATAAAGAGTGCACACATGAGTTGCCCTTCTGAGAATAAAAACATGAGTAATGTTTGCATGTATACTTTGGCTGATAGACAGTGGTGGCAGAGAGGTGAAGTGTGAGACAAACTGTCAGCTAACAGACTATTTCCTTGGCTTGAGTTAGTCTGGTGGAATCCACAAACAGCTCTGTGCCTAGTTGTATATTCCCCTTAACATTTCATATTTATTGATATAAATGATTTGTGAATATACCTCCAAATGCAACCTTGGTCATGCATCACATTCCACACACTGACATTGTTCCCAAAGTCATATAAGTGTACCAATGTCACTTAATTACATCAATTGCACAGCACATGCCTATATGTGTTTCATGTCAAAGCTGTGTCTGTGTGACCTGATGTCATTTAAAGTACATTACAGATCAGTTGTTTGTGGCTCATGTAGACCATTTTCTGATACAAATGTTAATAGTCACACAATGGTTCTGATGACCACCTCAATAATCCTTGGAAATAATGCAGCACAAAGAAACGACACACAAGCCAAACTTGAAACCAGCACAGAGAAATGACACTCAGGTGTGGTAAACTGTTGGATACTTGGCTGTGGTTGTTTGGAGTCACCCTTTGTTTCTCAATCCTTGGGAATGGCAACACAACTGCATACACCATGTATTCCACAAGGTCGCAATTTAATCAAAACATGTGATATTACAACATGTGAATGAAAAAAAATTTTGTGCACATGTAATCAGTATGAATTTATATTGATGTCTGTCACATAGCATTTAATGATGGTAGGTAGATACATGCACACCTGTGCCTACAGCAAGTGTCACTGTGATAGTGGAATGAGAACTGTGTAGAATGTTGATCTGCTCCACTACAACAACACATCCTAATAATTCAACAATATACATAAGTGTATCATACCATGTCAACAGTTCTCAGGAGACATATTACTATAGATGTTATAGAAAGAACGTAATGAAATGGCAGCAACAGCCATCAGTACAATAGCTTAAATGAGCTATGTAATGTTTGATTGAAAATGATTGGGTAGATTATAAATAATGCATAATGTTTGCAACTGGGAGTGTGTCAGTATGATTTTGTGATGTAAAATGCTTGCAACTAGGATTGTGTTGGTGTGGTTTGTCTTAATTTATATAAATTTGTGATTGCTTATGTCATACGTTATGGTTTATTAAAGATGTTTCTTGTTTAAAAAAAAGGGGGCAGAAATTGAATAATTTATGTAATGTTGCTTAGGTTTTATGATATATAACAGTATATGTGGAGTATAATGTTTGTTAGTGTTAATTTGTTAATGCAGTTTGATTACTTTGGTATAAATGTAAATGTGCCTATGTCACAAGTGATAGTTCAATAAAAGTGTTTAAGAAATTCATTAGCTCACATCACTGATTGTAATATCCTCTTGTAGACATACTGTACATCTACACCTCAACATATCCCATGTCACTGACAGCTGCACTGACATGTCCAATGTTCATAGGTTCACAGGACATTATTATTCTAATGGCCAATATCACATAAATCCTAGCCAGTATTATACCATTTAAAACAAACTCCCTATATCTATATCATGGAAGATAGTAAGACTATTGTATGTGTGTGTTTATTTGTTGGATTGCATAGCATACTGTCATTGTCTAGATGGGACATGTGCACCACACCATGACAGAATTACCAATCCCACATGCAGTAGTCTGAAGATGGCTTGCAGAGGCTCAAGGAAGGACTCTGCTTCATGATGTGTGTATTCATATTTAACATGAGGACATCCTCCACTCCTTTGCAGGAAGGAGTCATGTTGCCATATGACAAAAGAGGATGGTGGATGCATGGGGCTATGTTAAATGTTTTCCTAAGTGGCAATGAAATGAAGAGCAATTCCAAAGATCATACAATGACCATAATATACCATCAACCACACACATAGCAGTAGACATAGCCTGATTTGAACTTTACACATGTGTAGATATAGAAGATGAATGCCATACAGTGTAACACTAGCACCACCACATATGTCTTTTAACACTGTCAAGTTTCACTTTATGGAGTATGACAGCATCATTGTATGGTGAGAAGAACATGCTGGGAGACAGTAATATCTGATATGGATGTGGAGTCACATTTCTGTGTAAAATTTTCTCAAAAGTAATATTTGAATGTTTACATGCTCAAGTTGCCTGCTGTTAGATTAGAAACCCTAAATATCTAGTTACAGAAGCTGGAGTATGTAGCATTTAACGTTAGTTTTATAGCACAAGTTTTACTTGAATAATGTCAGAGGACACTTTATACAGGATGACATCATCAGTATATGTTACAAGAAGATGTTCAGTGAAGGATCTGGCATAGATGTGGATTCACATGTCTTTTTAAAATTGTCACTAATCTGATTATTGAATGCACACACAAACCAGTTGACTGCAGTGAGGTCAGAATTTCTACATAACTAGCTATAGAGCATAGTACTTAACACAAACCCCGCAGCAAAAGTCTGACTTCTATATTGTCAGAAAACCCTTTATAGCTAATGACATCAGCAGTTTCTGTTGAGAAGAACATGGTAGTAGGAGTGTCTTACATACTGTTCTAAAATAGTCACTTGAATGTCAAGCAAGTAAACACAAAAACACATGCACACCAGTTGAAGGCAGTGAGAGTAGAACCATTGTCTATTTATAGAGCATGGTACTTAACCCAAGCACCACAGCATCAGTCTGATTTGTATGGTGTCAGGCAACACTTTATTGCTGATGACACCAGCAGTGTGTTGTGAGAGGAAGATGGTAGTAGTAGTGTCTCACATGCTGGTCTAAAATTGTCTCTTGACCAACCAAGTGAACACACACACACACACACACACACACAATCACACACACACACACACACACACACGCACACACACATGTACACACACACACACACACACACACACACACACACACACACACACACACACACACACACACACACACACACACACACACAAACCAGTTGACAGCAATGAGATTAGAATATTTACATAGCTAGGTACAGCAGCTAGATAACTCAGCACTTAACACAAGTACCACAGCACAAGTCTGACTTTCTGCAATGCTGCTACAAGTTATAATGAACAACATAATCACTGTATGTTTGAGAGAAGATATTGGGAGGCCTGTATGAAATGGATATGTAGACATATACAACTGTCAAAATATTTGCACTCCATGGGAATGGATTACTGACAATAGGACATACAGTTCCTGTGTTTTGACTACACACACCAGCTGACTGCAGTCAGATTATAACCCCTACCTAAGTAATCTAGCTAGAGAACTCAGTATTTAATGCAAGAACCCCAACACAAGTTTGCCTTTTGTAGTCCTGTGTGAAAGTTTATAGTGGACAAGGACAACATCATCATTGCATGTTTGAGACAAGATGTTGGGAGGCTTGTATGAAATGGATGTGTAGGTGTATATGACTGTCAAGCTCCATGGGACTGTAGTGCTGACAGTATGATACACAGTTATGCTCTTCTGACTACACACATGCCAGCTGACTGCAGTGAGATTAGAAACCCTATTCAACTAGGTGCACCAGCTAGAGAACTCAGTATTTAATACAGGCTCCGTGAAAGAATTCTAACCTTTTCAATGCTGCAGGGCAGTTTATAGTGGATGATATCATCATTGCATGTTTGAGTGATGATGTTGGGAGGACTGTATGAAATGGATGGGTAGCCAGTTCTGCATGGGACCAGATTGATGATAGTAGGATACATACTGATATTCCTGTGACAATACACACACACACACACACACACACACACACACACACACACACACACACACACACACACACACACACACACATACATAAAGACACACACATAATGTGGCTGCTGTACTAATTTAACACACTTATAAGCATTTTAGTCCCATCTGCAAAACACAGTATTACATGATTGTAGCAACCCAGAATTATGTATTTGCCTTGTCACAGTGGTCTTTATAGATGATGCCATCATTATTATATGATCTGGTTAACATATCCTGTTATAAAAGTGGTGTGCAAAATGTGGATGTACTAATTCCTGTTGTGTTTACAATGTACAGATATATTTTAAGAGACAGCTTGTCAAATTAGATGCAAAAAGCTGTCAGGAATGCATGTAGCAGAATGAGGCATATGCAGCTGTTTTCCTGTATGGTGTGTACATTACACACTTCAGTTGTCACATACAGACACACACATTGTTGTGATGATATTTGTGTGTTTCTATTTGTGATGAATGGCTGTTGACATTAATACACGTATATGACAATCTAAATGTCTACTGTCATTATAAAGTTTTACATGCTATGCATCAAAGCAGTTTTACTATATATTTTTGTAGTGTAGTTGATATCTGGGATCAAGTACTGACATATCAAGTTTCAAGTGCATGGGTGCAGGTAACACATGACTTGAGGGTAAATATGTGTTCACTTGTGACAGCCTCTCTACCCCGGTCAGTAATCAAGGAGCCTCAATCCTCACCACAAACACAGATGAGAGACAGCCACTGCAAACAGGAATGGATTTACACAGTATTTTAAGATACAGCTCTCTGCATCAAGCACTGTTACTCCCAACGTCTAGGGAACACACTCCAAACCTAGGACTGGACTCTCTATCTCTCCAGATCCCAAACAACACTCATTTTGGAGCATTGTGCCCCAGTTCCAAGTAGCTGAGACACCCACATCTGGGTATTTGCTTTTTACACACACATGCACTCCTGGGAAAGGCTGGCACAGATTTGCTAGCTGCACCCCTTATGCCCAGACTATAAGGTAACCACACTGCCACCAGTCAACCACTATCAGGCGGTTACAAGGATATCCAATTATAGTGACTAAAATAAATCCTAATATAAATGTTAGAGTATAACAAAAGCGGGTCTATATCATATGAGCGAATCGCAGAAATTGCAAACCCTCATAATATTTAATGTACTGGACCTCAAACTTCCTATTGTGGGGGGCTGTACCCCTCCACACCCCCGCTAAATATAATTTCCAACTCCGAGATCACACTAAAGTGAGGAAAGGGCAAATATCCCATTCTTCACTGTACCACAATCTCAGAAAAAGCACTTCAAGGTCCGGTATGTTCGATATTATGAGCGTTCACAATTTGTGTGATTCACTCCTATGGTATAGACCCAACAACAGCAGTATGGCTTTTTGGAGTGGGCGCAGTGTCACTAAAATAAGCACAAATACTCTCAAGAGGTTAAAAGTATTCTCTAAAAGACCAGCCACATAAAAGGTAATAAAATATTTAATAATAAATAATAAAATCGAAAACATTAGAATATTAAATATCTAAGTACAATAAACAGCAGAGTTTCAATCACAGGAGAAATAAACAATAACAGTTGGACAGATTCAAACAGATGCAGAAAAACTATATTTAACTAATCTCACTGCATTTCATGACTAGAGAATAACTGTTCCCTATCTAACTTAATTAATACAGCAAGTCGAGATTAGATGCTGAGATTCTTACCTCCACAAGGCAAGGTAATAAGCTTTGAAATTAAACTGAACTGAACTAACTAACTATGATAAGTGACATAGATCTTTTATATCATGTTCCAAAAAAAGCAAAACAAAACAAATTGTTTTGAGTGTTCCATCCGCTCAGTGCTGGTTATAGAATGACATCACATTTAATCACCTGACTCTAGTACAATACACACTGAGAGCTTTGCTAAGATCTGTTGCAGTGTCTGAAAGCTATAGAACAATTTCAAAAACTTCTACTCTTCCCTTCCAGAATTTTTTGTTTAAACATAAACATTTAATCATTTATAATAACACTGTTGATACATTTTAAACACAAGTATCTGTAGAGGTCAGTGTGATAGTCAAAGGACACAAAATTATTTATAAAACTCCAGCTAACTATGCTGGCATATGTTACATGTGCACTGCCCTACTCTCCCTGGTACAGATGGCAATGGGTCTATATTGAATTCTCGAAAGCCAACAATGTCGAAACTGACATTGTTGACATGAGAATAGCGAAACTGCAGAACATCGAAGAAGTAAAAGGAAATCTCTGTAAGGGGAGATTTCCATTTACTTCAATGTAGTGCGGTCTTGGAGTTGGTATATTTAAGTAGCGGGGGGTGTGGGGTGCAGGGGGGCTTGCCCCCCCTGCCTACACCATTTAGTTTTTTTTTTGTTGTTGTTTTACTTTTTTTGGGGAACATTTAATGTTTTAACAGTTCGATCTCTAAGGGTCGACCTTTAGTGATTTGAACTGTTAAATATTTGATGTTCCAATACAGATCCGATGGCAATATGTCACATTGTCACACAGTCATTAAAAAGTGCCTTCCTTTGGTTGTGTTTTTACATGTACTTGAATGGCATGAAGACTAACCGGGCAGTAAACATAAGTTATACATTTTAATAAGTACTTTACATAAAGCATCGCTGAGCAGCTGGTTTGTGTGATTGATGGCAAAGTGTTTGCTCATGTGAGATACACATTTAGGGACTGCTACATGAATTTGAGAGTATGCATACTGGCTATGGTAGACACAGCAAACACATACTATGGTGATCATAACCAGTTCTTATTGGAAATGTTATGTCATAAAACATATAACCTTAAAAAAGTATTTGCACTTATTTTCCTGTTTGTGAGTAGTTAAGTGGTGAGCAAACGCAGGTCCCTGTTTCATTTAGAAAAGTATAACATTTCTATTGGTTCACTTTCCTCTGTGCAAATACACTAAGTGGAGAAGTGCAGCAGTCAGCACTTTGCACAGTACAGAGTGAAAAACACACCTGTTGCCTAGCTGACTCTGTAGCAGCAGTTTTTAATAACAGTGAGCTCTTACTTTGAGCACAGATGATACAAGGTTTGAATCCAACTGTATCTAATTTTTTTAGATATGTATTCATTATATAATTAAATAATTACATGTTGTAGTTATTGGAAACAGAATAACTACAGTAAAGTACTGTATAAAAACAAACTGTACTCAGGTGATATATGTCAACAGTACACATTTGGAGTTACATATTTATACAGTCATCAGTTTAAATACGCAATCTACATGAACATTTTAATATCAGTGTCTTTATTCAACTTTAACTGAGCGTTTACTTAGCTCAGCTAGTTTAATCAGTATTGCACGGAGGTAACCATTGCATGCCTTAGACTGTGAAGAGCTATTTAATGTCAGTCTGTATTGGTGATGCCAAACTCAATGCAAACACAGAGGACAAAAAGTTTGTGGTCTGTGATTCTACTTTTTGACCAGATTAAAGGTGTGAAAATGGGGTAGATAGGAAAATGATGAAATGGGGGGCAAGCTGGGGGAAGACAAAGGGAAAGCAATGTAGAAATGCACAGGAGGGAATTAGGAAAGAACCATAGGTATCTACTTCTTCAGCAGTGTAAAATGAACATGGATAGAATATTAGATGAATTTGGACTGTCACCTCAACAAAGATAGTTGACAACAATGCAGTAATGTTGTATAGCCAACATCAAGTGTGTCATGAAGACACATGTGCAAAGTGGAGAGCTATGTATAGGACTATATATTTATATTTTTGGGGGGTGGGCAGGTGCCTATTTCTGAGTTTTTTATTTTATTAAGAGAGGGATGTTGGGTAAGGGATGTAGGTATGTCAGGGTTAAGTAAGTATGGTAGGTGAGGAAGTGGATGCAGACAAACAGGACAAACAAGACAAGAAACAGGGATGGTGAGGGACACAACAGATTGGGGAACACCATGATAGGGAGGGGATATTTGATACCCATTAAACATGGAGGCAGTGAGAATCTAGTCCTCACCCTCAGAACTGTCATCACCGTCCCCCTCCTCAGCTAGCTGTTGGAGTGCTTAATGCTTTCTTTAGCCCAGCATTCCAGCAAGCATCTTCTTTTTCTGGTTGAGTCATGCACCAATGCTGATTTCCCCAACCTCAAGCACCATGCCTGAAATCTCCTGGCAGGTGACAAAATCACCACCTCTGCCAATACTCCTGGAAGGTACCAATGCATCAGCTGCTGGGGTAATGCTACCTGATGTGGAGGGCCACATAGTGCAAATGCTGCAGAGGCAGTACTGACAAGTTGGGTTCCATATGTGCTGGGCGTCAATGTATCAGCTGTTGGATGGGGAGGGATAGGCTGAGACACAATGGTTGGCCTGTCTCCAGTGTTGTAAATCATTTTGTGAGTTGTCAGAAATTGATGGTGTCAGAATGTTCTGACCCCACATATAAAAACAATAAAGAGAGATAAGGGTGAGAGATAAGAGACAAAAAGTGGCAATAATTAGTACCATCACATGTGACACACAATAAATTAGTATAACATAAATAAAAAGAATTTTACTTTTACATTAAATATACTTTTTTAAGAACTACAAACTATGACTGATGATTGTTCCAAGTACTCCTTACAATATGCATAAATTGCACATATGCTTGATCAAATAATACAGAAATTAAGCTAACAGCATGTCATGTATACTGATTTTGTTGACATTATTTTACTATACATTTGTTACATGTGGGATTTTTTCCCACAACATCTGAATACACTATTACAATTGGGTCCTATATTTGGATTGAGCTACAGACTGTAACACGCATGCTTGATTTTACAGTTAAGATATACATGCTTAATTTGCTACTGTCTAATTTAAATTATCTTAATCTGTATACTTACACCACTGTGGGATGTCAGTAGTCCTAAACTCATTTAGTCACTGGTCAAGTTGTTCCTGCTTGCACTTTTCCGGTCATTGTAATGGTGCCTGCATTGCCCTCCAGTGCCTGGAATGCCAGTCACACTGGAGACAGCCTTGGCCAGAGTATCCCAAGTCTCAGATTTGTATTGAGACCCAATATAGTCCCCCTTCAGCAGCCTGCAGCTATGGCTCTTTACAAGGAGTCCAAAGAATATTCTGGACTCCTCTACACCCCATCTTTGAGCTCTAAATTGGGCATCTTCTCTTCTTGCTCCTGCCATTTCTGTACAGGTCCAACAGCAACAGTTTGAGTGTTTTCCCATCAATTTGATATCGCTTTTTACAGCTAGTATGGAAATCCGAACCATGTTAACTGTGTTTGGATGGTGTTAAGCAGAGTGCAACAGTGCCCAACAGAGAAAAATGCAGTATATGAAATAGGAAAGGCAATGCGACAGTCAGCATTATTTTTTGGTTTGGATGCAGTTGTAACTGTTAGTTAATTTAACTTTGCAGACATGAATTAGGGATATAAATTTTATAACCTGACAGATTTGTTTTGTGTCTTTACACACTGATAAAAGTAATTTGTAAAATGTGGGATGCAAACCTATGTAAAATAGGCAAAACATATTCTTCCACATAGATGCTTTTTCATCCTTGCCGCAGAAGAAGTACTTGCCAGGCTTGCTCATTAATTATATATACGCATAACAGAGTGTGGGGTTAACCATATATGTGTGTGACCTGACAAAGTCCTGGTTTGTCCACTCATATGTCTATAACTATCATTGAAGAATGAAGTCCATCCAAGGCCAGAAAAGGCAATTGTAATTGCAGAAACATAATTGTCAGTATATCTTTAGTCACACATATAATTCATATGAGCATCAGTGCTATGAATAGTTATTCCCCCAGATTCATAAAGCTTGTGCCAGGTGCAGGCGTAGTGTAGGAGGCATAATGCCAAATATGTCCGCCGAGCGATTCAGGTATGAACCAATCCCACGTGCACTACCGGCGTACGCCAGAGCTACGCAGCCCTCAGCATAGGTATGCAAATCACCCCATGCACAGTGTCACACCATGCTAATGAAGGCATTCAGTGATTCATGAAGTGGTGCAGGCGAGGTGCAAGCCCATGGAAACGTAAACCAAAAAACACAGTTTACATTTTCCCAAACAGAACATCGGAGTTATGGAAGTGGACCACACGCATGTATTACAAAGTTAACATATGCCAATGGACAAATACACAGCCAATGGCACAAGAAAAGATGCACAACACCTAAAAAAAACATTTAATGTCATGTCCACAGTAACCCACAGTACAACCGCATGGCATGTGTGTGCAAACAGGAATACAAAGGACATATATAAAAATGGCAGAAAATCACAATGAAAGACAAATTAGGATTGCACCATAATATGCAATGGTAGGTATGGCACACCACAAGCAAGGCACAAGGGTTGCCAGGGGCCCGCGACAGTGTTCGGTGCTGTAACTATGAATTAGTAGTCAATGCTATGCAAATGAGGCAGGTAATACTGAATCGCAAATGTCCCACTAGATTAAGGATGTACCTGACGGCGCAGCGCTATAACACCAAGGAGTGTATCAAAGGTGATACATGACATCAGCAGAGGGGTGTGCCACCGTATCAGTAAGCACATTGGAGCAATGCAACTCTGGCCTGGCCATTGCTAAGAAAAGCTGATGGACAGGGGTGGGGAGGAGGGTCTAGAACCGTTCAGCTGAGAGCACACAGGGTCCCCAAAAGTGCATGTGTACGGGGATGAAATCATGCCCAAAACCCGGTAAGCGGATGCACGCGCCGTGAACAATAGCACAAACAGGAAGGTCAGGGGAAGAAAAGAAGGAAATGCCGAAGCAGGGTAATTGGCGTACTAATGAGCAATTAACACCAATCAACACACAGCGGCCAATTGACAGCAGTAGACAAGCCTGCATGCAGAAACCTGCAAAACAGGATAGGGAGCATAGGATTGCAAAGAAAGGTGTGGAGGACCTGGAATGCAAAGATAGGAGAACTGTCATAGCAGAGCAAAGCAAACCCACAGTAGATCGGCAATAGCACACATTATGCAAGATAAGCCAGGTCTAGGAAAGTACAAATGAAAGCAGGCAGCTGGATGCATGCCAGCAAATGGTAGGTGTAACATGCACAAATGTAAATGGAAGGGCAGGAGGTAATTCATGGCATCCAAATGTAATGCAACACCAAAGGCAGCACAATTGTGGTTTTGTAAATAAAAAACAGAAGATACCCTGTAGCCACGATCGTGCATACACACCCTATGACATCATCAGTGTTCACAGCAAAACATTATAAAGTGTGAAAGCACCCAACACACACCTGTGTATTCCCAAGCACTGCACCATAGGTGTAAACAGACTGGGAACTTTTAAAATGTGCATGTTGGGAGCTGCCATAGCTGTGATTCATCAGCATGTGTTACAGACCAATGGTGTTGTGGAGGATGATGCCGACAACCACCGTAGGCCTCGGAGGAGGAGAAGAGTATTCAGACCAAGGGTAACCTACCAGGGGCTACATGATCTGGAGATAGTAGAGCATTACAGGGTGGACAGGGACATCTTACAGCAAATAGTAGAGCTGTGCCGGCCATGCCTGAGAACCAGAAACAACAGAGGGGAACCTATCCCAGTGGACATGAAGGTATGTGTAAGCTTGCGAATACTAGCCACAGGAACCTTTCAAAGGCCAACTGGAGACATAATGGGGATCTCACAGGCATCGGCATCCAGGGTACTACACCAGTTCCTGGATGCCATGTTACCACATGCCAATGAGCATATACACTTCCCCCAAACTCAGGAGGAGTTGGCCAGCAATATGCATCACTTCCACCATGTGTCAAACTACCCAGAGGTACTGGGTGCGATAGACTGCACGCACATACAAATTAAGTCACCATCCGGTGAGTATGGTAGGCACTACATAAACCACAAGGGATTCCACTTCATCAACTGCCAGGTCGTGTGCAATTCCCAGGGCATTATCATGGATGTGTGTGTTGGCAGCCCTGGAAGCTACCACAACTCCCATATCTGGCATGCCTCACAGCTGTATCAGGTATTTCTCAGGGGGGACATCCCACAAGGTCACCTTGTGGGGGATGCTGGCTATGCACTGGAGCCGTGGATGATGACCCCAATCAGAAATGCACCCACACCAATGCAAGAACGCCATAATGAGGCACACGCACAAACCAGAATCATCATAGAGCGTGTGTTCGGGATGCTGAAATCATGGTTCCGGTGCTTGGACACATCTGGTGGAGCCTTGCAGTACTCTCCAGGCATGTGCCCACATCTTCATAGTATGTGCCATGCTACATAATATGATCCTGCGGAAACAGCTGCAGCAGGGTCATAATGGGGGAGGGCCTCACAGCCCACTGCAAGTGCCAAGGCCAACACAGGCACAGAGGGATCCAGACCATGGACACACTGTGCCAGCCCCAGTAGGCAGACGGAGAAAGCCCAATATGCCTACGCCTTGGCAAAGAGGGAACGTATAGCACATACCTTGACAGTGTAGGCTCCCACGGACTGACACCCCTCCCCACCTGCACACAGTAACATGGATGGCACACAAACACGACCACCTGCAAATTGTGATGTATAGGTGGCCCACTGTGGAATCCTACATAGACAGCCCTCAAACATTGTACATGCAACAGTCATGGGAACACGGAACTGTCAACACTGGAACATTAGATGCGCCCATCAGCATCTGTCGGTGCTGTGTGTATAGGTTCCCAGGTACATCGGTAGGTACACGCCCGATTGTCAGAGGCAAAACAACAAACGGGGCAAACAGTGACACCCGTCGCCACAACATTGAGTAAGCAACAGTCATGTACTGGAGCAGAGGCAATCACTGGAGCACATGTGTGTAAGCACTGTCCCACACAGTCATCATGGATTACCTGCCGCATTACTGAGGGGCTCCACAAAATGTAATCATGGATATAGTGTCAAGGCAGGGGATGTACCCATGACAGGCATTAGTCACCCTGGCATGCTGCATCCACGGTCGTATGAAGGTGTATCAAATTATCGGATGTACCTAATTGTGATATACATACCCATTGCTGGAGTACAGCCAGTAAACATCAAATGGACATACCATTAACTGGACCCATCAAGTTGTAAACTAACGGAGTCTTCCATGTGAATGTAGTGTGGAGTAACTGCTGTAGTGTACTGCACATACAAATTGACATAATTCGTGTACAACCCCCAGATGCCCAAGTGGTACATGCAGTGACTGTTGTGCATGTTCCCAGTCCCACGTCCCACAAGGGATGTCACATAATCCCGATGGCACAGGTAATGCATTCCGGATGCAGGTAATCAGAATATGTGTAGCACACGTTAGTGGGAATAAGCGTTGTCCACAGCTGGTAAGCAATGTTTAAATACAACTATACGGATATTTGTGAAACAGGACTAAGTGTCACCGACCACTGCACAGATCATGGTAAATGATGTACAGAACAGGTGACACCAGCATTTGTCACCCCTGAACAAATAGTGCCTGCTCTGAAGGATAAAACGACCACTGCCAGGAGTGGAACAGGCAATCATGTACACAATCTCCCAACACTATTGCTAGGCAAGATGTACATATGGTAGGGTTGCCGCAGTTCAAATGACCAATGTGGGACATACGCCAGATGTCAGCAGGATGACACACACCCGGCCAGGATGAAAACCAGAATGACAGTGTTTTGCATAGATAAAAAGCTTATAGTCTAGTAATTGTCGCAGGTACGTGTTCCATGTCCTGTAACATGTAGGTGGGTCAGATACAGAATAAGTTTGTCATGCAACTATGACATAAACTATAGGGAATATGTTTGTCCCAAAGTCGCAGGACATTTGCTATGTTCACAAATATTTCGCAGGACACAACTGCACAAAGAGGGATTTTCCCTTGTAAAGTGGGATGGGAGGTAATCTTTACCTATGGCAGGTGTGTAAGTACAGACACAAATGTGCAGAGTCCAGGAAACACAGTATACACTGACAAACACACAATGAAAGGCATGGCGTGCCTGTCACCACCCCTGTCCAAGATATGTATATATACATACATATATATAGATATATATATATATATATATATATATATATATATATATATACATACATACATATATATATATATATATATATGTATATATATGTGTGTATATATATATATATATATATATATATATATATATATATATATATATATATATACACATATATAATACAGATAGAAAGGGAGATAGTGTGATATATGTCGATATACAAGGGGTCACTGGCATCTACAAATATATAGATAGGTCGACGACATTCTAAACACCTTTGAGGTACAAATAAACAGGATACCGCCAACTATGGAACGTGTCACACATCGACAGGCGTAACCAGGAGGATGAAAGACAGAAAGAACACAGTATTGGAACAGTAGAACTGTGAGCAGTAGGATGATAGTAAGGACATGTAGTCACCGCTGTCAGTGGTGCGGTCCACGTAGGTACCATGTACAACTGTGGTTGTGAGTGATGTAGCCTGTGTATGTGTGTGTTGAGGGTGCCATGTGTGTTCCCGTGTGACTAAAGTGTGTGTGTGTGTGTGTGTGTGTGTGTGTGTGTGTGTGTGTGTCCGCATAGTGTGTCTGTAGGTGGCAACTCGGAGGTAGATGATTACGGTAGGTGCGGGTATAGCTATCCGTAGGCATGCGGTAAACACCTGTCCCACATTGGGAGGGACAGCCCCCCCTGGGCAGGTGTGTCCTGACATGAAACATTAGAAAGGGCAACTGTCCATGAGTGTAGGACATTAGTATGTCCCACATAATATGCAATAGTTGCAGGAAATACTCATGCCTGTATGTAAGAAACGGAAATGTTACATGCAAACCGATAAGTAGTGAAGGACCAAGAACAATAGGTATGTAATGAGGATAAAAGTATGTGCTATCCTGTGTACTGACCGTGGCCATATGTCAGCCTGTAAACACCACTGTGTGACCCGCAAGTGTCCAACTATGGCCATATGAAAAGGTGGCAAGCCATGTGACAGAGGGTCTGACACCAACACCACTGCAATGACTGCAAATATCTGGGACAGACATACACGGGATAGCGTTCATTTACAAATATCCCTGCACATATCGCTGTACATCCGGAGGTATGGAAGTATCAACCACACCTGCATACCATATAGAAACCAATTAACAATGGCCCAAAGTAAATTCCCATAATAGAAGTCTATTAAGTGATAGCACTGTAATTAGGGAAGGGGCCCACACACATATATATGGACTACGTAGAAATGCAAGCCCCACAAAACCGTATATGCTACGTACACCTGCCTACATCCCCCACACTGTAAACAATAGCAATACAGACCGTAACCACAGCCCAAACATCTAGTTAGTCAATTACATCTGCTGAACCATTGACATACCTTGTGAGAGACATTTAAAGGCGCCATGCAAAATTTTATCCATTGTATAACGGAACAAACGGCGATGTTACAGGTGTTTGCAATAGTCCTTTATCAGACGGGTGTGATGACAGGTACAGTCACAGGTAGAACCACATACTCAAGCCATCACACACAATCCATGGGGGACATGACCCCAAAATAGACTTTGCTCTACACAAAGCAGTTGCAATTACACACAACAAAACACAACACAGGCCATCTCTCCAAAGGCAGGGCAAATGGCCAACACCCAGGTGGAGAATTCAGTTATACCCCACTGCTGCCGTGTAATTGATGAATGGAATAGCTGCACAGCTGAAGTGCACATAATTAGTCACACCGGACCACCAATTGGCGGCAGTAAACCACATGTTGCAGGTATAGACGTATATAAGGATGTCTTGCCAGATATGCAAACTGTATGCTCATACCGTATAACAGTTGAAAGAGTGATACAGAAGAGCGAGATAGAGATGAAATACCAGAAAGATATCAAGGTATGTATAACACTAACTGTATGTATAGTATGTTCTGTATTATGTAATGTCAGTGTATGCATAGCCTGGTTTGCAGTAATTAACAGTGTCCGCCATGCATAAAGTGGGAAATGGTATTTATGTAGTGATGTCTCGCTGATCGTACTAATGCTTATAGAAGATGTGCATCCAGCAGTGGGCCACACGGTAAACAGCAAAGACACCACAAGGGATGCAACATGACAGCGTTAAACAGAACAATGTCATACGACCCGCCGTCAGTGGCAGGGTATGTCCAATAAGTACGTGCCATAGCAGGGGATAATATATGTAGATATACTGTAACAGTACGCATGTGTATGGGCATATAACGTCAATGACATGTCTAAGGTTGACCCTCTGTGCAAGTAATGGTTGAATTATGGGATACCATGTAAAACATGTATAATGTATGGTACAGTAGATTGATACATCAGATATGTTACACAGGAGAACAGGCAAATGATGCATAACAAAGGTATCATATAGTGATGTGAGTAGTATGTAATTAAGATATGTATAAACAGTTATGATGAAATAACTATGTACTCCACTCTGTGCATTTGCAAAGGATGCAAACATTACTACCATACTAGAATAGCAGAACAGATGTGACAGACAAACATGAACATGACTGGCGTGTACAATAACAGTATACATCTGGCTCATAGTCACAGGACATTGTTATAGTGTGACAGCCAATCTAACTGGAAGGGCTATACCAGTAACCATGTACAAAGGACATGTAATAGCTGCACAGGTTCATAGTGGGGTACTATGCAGTCTGGCAAGTCAATGTATAACAAAATCTACAGTGTGCACATCAGTGGCACCTCTCCAGGGTAGTGTCCTGTGAACAGAATAGCCATGTGTAACCTGTATCACTGCACAGTACAGCCACTGCAGTGATCCCTGGTGTACATGTGTCCACCATCCAGCAAGTGAGGTATCACATGAACACTGCTACTGACTGTCCATGTGTGATATACATAGGAATCATGTCCCAAAGCATGGTGAGTGTCCGGTCTGGGAATGCAACCCCCAAGCACATGCCACACACAGTCACGTGTGTGCACATATCCATGAGCATCATGGTCATAGTGGCTATTGTGTATGTCGTGTATGTGGAGTATTTCCATAAACATATTTGCAGACATGGGCCCTGTCTTTGCAGCAGACGTCACCCCTGAGTATGTAGTCTGCAAATGTGTACAGACGTGGTGTCTGTACATAAACCTCATACATTAACAGTTGTAGCTCAATAAACATCATGGCATTTTAATGTTGGGTTATGTAAAGCTGTTGTGTAAGGTACACCCTACGCGGGGTGTTGTACCCATGGATGTGTGTATATGTCCAGTGTTCAGAGGTACAATGGGTGCCTATGTACCAGCTACACACCCAGTACAGACATGTGTGAACACATAGAAGGATATCCATGCCACAGTGGCAATGTGGTAATCACAGGAGTGTGTGCGACATACATGTGTCTTACAAACATGTACAATGCAACATGTATGTAGGGGACTAACACCTATGTGATAACCAGTGGGAGGATGGTGTACTGCAAAGGTGATGTTCACACCAAGTGTCATGCAGGTAGAGGCCATGCTGTTCATATCGGTATCTGTCACAGTGACACCCATATGGATGGGGTCTGTATCAGCTGGTGGAGCAACAATGGTGCTGGGTATGCAGTGGTCTGTAAAGCTAGGCAGGGAAGTCCCCTCAGTGGTAGCCTGTACCTCAGGGAAGCATATACCGAACATGAGGGCCCCATGACTGAGGACTGTGGTAAGCCAAGTGTAACTGGATTGCAGTATGTGATATGGTATGCCACCCTCAGTGTGTGTGTCCTGTCCATTAGCCACATTGCACAACATCCGGAGACATATGTTGTGATGTGCAGGTGGATGTGTATGTAGTCAATACCAGAATGGAGAACGGTGCTGAATGGCAGTGAGAGGACAATGAAGGCTGTGTGGACACCTGTGTCATCATCAACTACTCTGGCAACTGTAGGAAAGGTGTTCAACAGGTGTAGGAGGCATGCTGTGGCCCCAACAAGACGAACATAGCTGGCATCATAGGACTGGAGAACAACAAAGACTTGACGAATGATGTCCATAATGATGAGCCTTATAGCCGTGCATAACAGTCCAGTCAGGTGTGTAGGGCAATAGTCCCAGTCGTGCAGTGTGGTATCACCTGTGAGGAGTGTTACTGTCTCTGTGTGCCAGTCAGGGGCCACAATGTCTGGTACAAGGCTATTACTGAATATGGTGTCCCAGTGGGGAGACATGCTGCTCAGAGTTCTGCGGACATCACAGCCTGGGATACTGCAGGGTGACAAGGGGCCTGTGCCCTAGGACATATAGAGTGCAAGTCAGTAATGTGTAGGTGTGACTGCATGTACACCGCAATGTACCTGCAAGGAATGTGGCCCTGCAGGGAGTGAGAGGGTGTAATGTTAGTAATGAAGCCATCAGACAGCATGTTGCCAACATCACCTGTTACTGTCATGTTCCAGAGTGACAGTTGTATGTGTGAGCAGATGTGGGTATTGCATACGACTACTGACATACCACCATACTGCCTTGAAGTACATCTCGGAATGTGTCGCAGTAATGTGTACATAGCTAGTTATGGTGTATGTGATCTGGGATCCTGTGGCCCTACCGAGGCTGACCAGTGAGTCACCCTGCCCATGGGAATGTACACCACTGTGTAACAGCCCCCACCTGTTGTTGTACAGTATGTCCATGGGACTGCACCCCCAGAGTGTCATCTGTATTCTGGTGTGTACCAGCATGGCTCTGTGTGGAATAGCATGAACCACATTGTCGTGTACATGCTATTGAAGTGCACTGGGGTATGTCTCAGCATTTGCATGTGCATTGTCCACCTGCACGTGTGTCACGACAACAACTACTGCTGTCATATGACATCTGTAGTTGGTGTTGTAGTACTCATCTACTGTGTATGCCGTGAAGTGTGTGGTGCTGGTATGTGGCTAACAAGGGTGGGTAGCAGATGTTCGGATTCCACCAATGAGGGGATAACCACAGGTGTGGAACAGCAGTCACATGTTGGTAGTGTCCATGTCAAGGATACTGTTGGTCTTGGAGGTGGTGTATGGGTCGAACCAGCTGAGCGGAGGTCATGACTCAGGCACAGTGTACACCTAATGTGCCAGTACATGTGCGGCTATCACAGTTAAGTGTAGGTTACTGTCAGTGATGCATTGTGCAAAGTTACCAGCCGGGATGTGTGTACAACATAGTGGAATATGGGGACACCTCAGCTGTGGGTGTGCCAGTCCAGGTATGTGCCTGAGAGGTATGGTCTGTCTATACCCAGTCATTGCAGGTGTGCTCCGCAGAGCCAAGAGGCAGGTCCCAGTCACTGCAGAGATATTGCAGTGGTGCAGTATCAGGTGTGCCTTGCCTGCGTGCATCACAGAGGATGATGTCAAGCATTGTGTGACATGACCACATGCTTCGCTAGCCAGTTCCCGTTCTGGTGGTGACTGTTATTGGGCACTGTGCAAGACAGGCAGTATAAAAGCAGCAAGAGTCCAACATGTGATCCGTACTCCCAGGGCTGACAGGTGCAGGTCAACTGTGCCACAGCATCATGTTGTTTGGCCGGGTCTGTCAAAGTGGACATATACTAGATGCCTGTGGAATGACAGCAGAAGCATGGACAACTGTTGGGAGTGACACAGTCATTTGTAGTACAGTGGTAACAGGTCCGGATGACTGCAAAATGCTTCCCAGGGTGTGGACCACACCATCAGGGCAACAACACTGGTGGGCTATTGCATGTCCCTGCACACGTAGTCTGTGCCCTGAGTGACAACTTCAGTCACACAAACATGGAAGGGGAGTCACATCATACCTGCTGACTTGTGGCATGTGTGCATAGGTTATGTTGCAGAACCAGTTACTGGACAGCAGGATGTAAGTGACTATCGCCTTGTGTAGCCTGCTGAGTGGAACAGCAGTGTGACTGCCGACAGTCACCTAAGACAGGTGTGTTGTGTATGTTATGACACCCTATTGGCTGTATGTGATGGGCACACGTGTCTGTGGGCTATAGGTTGGTGTGGTTGTGTTTGGCGATGTGGGCTGTCATCGGTGCCCACACAGAGTATGGAGGGGTACTGTACAAGGTGTCTCTGTATGTGTGGCCTGTGGTGGGGATCATGTGGGACCATGTGATGTGTGGGGTGCATTGCCAATGTTGCACAACCCCACATGACTGTCAGGTGCAGTCAGGGTTGGTGACAGTATAACCCCCCAGCAGGGCTGCATATGTGCATCCCCCACAGGCTGTACTGTTGTATGTTGGGAGGTGTGCATTGACTGTGGACATGAGAATAGCTCTATTGCCACATGTACAACATAGTCATCATAGTGACAGGCAATAGCACTGGTACATGCCAGTTGGACATGCCTGTATATAAGTGGTACGTGGCAGGTGGACAGGCCATAGAAACCACCATGTCTCATGAGGTATGTGAGTGATGTGTGTACGACAGCTGTTGTACAGTTATCAAGCTGGAAATGTATGGACAGACAGTGTACCTGTGAGGACTGGTGTGAAATGGGTGCTCAACTAAGCAGTAGCTCATAACATGCCAAGAAGCTCTGAACAAGTGCTGAGCATGCCCATACATTACAGATAGGGTGTTGTATACTATCAACCCACAAGTGTTGACAACAGTCATGATTGGTGGCACCGCATCAGAACACTGCCAGGTATGGTCTGCAGGTCCATGAACCATTATCAATGTAGATGTTAGCAGTACAGATGTACAAGACAGTATAGATGTTTGGCTACAAATGCCTGTGTATGTCACAGGAGTGTTCTACTAGTGGCCTGTTGACAGACTCACAACTACCAAAGGTGCTACAGTGACATGTGCATATCACACGGTGTCAGCTACAGTAAACCAGGGTTAATGTGTTGTACCCCACCCACATTGTAGCCCATACCACACAGACAAATGTCAGCCATCTGTGTATGTGATGATGTGAATGGCCATGACCTATGGGCAATTGTTGTCACAGTGTTGTGAACAACATACAGAATGGGCTGTGTGTGTGATGTGTGTGACATATGTGCACATTCTGGTGGATGATATCAGCAATGACACCACTAGGGGAATACCCCATACCCATTAAGAAACACCTAGGCTGTGGTCAACAGTATGGACACTGTGTTAGGGATGGTGTAGTGTAGTACACCTCCCTGAGCTGGAGACATCTCCTTGGCCCTTTAGGTAGTCATCCAAGATACCCATGACATGAAAGGGTGGTATCCATGAGCACAGAGATCATTGGACAGGCATACACAGCAACCGTGTGACCAATATTGGAATACACATCACCCTCCAGGGCTAGGGCCCATGCGTGGATGGCTGATACCAGCCTCCACAATACTCACCTCCAGTATGCAGCATGCTATCCACCTTGCATACAGACATATGCCACACTATGCTGTTAGACATGCTACATGTCCATAGCCTGATCTGAAAGACATACGTCATGGACAACCACTGTCCCACGACTAGGATGGCCACATGCTGGACAGATCCCTGTGCCATACCTGTGACATACTCCCACCATACCATGCAGCCCTGTCCACATAGCTGCACATATCATCCCTGCCATACATGGTGTGATGGCCATATGGTAGATGTAGTATCATCTATCTGGATCAGTAATGTGTCACTGATGCCCATCGTGGTGGCATAATGGGTGTCAGATACAGCTAGGAAACCCAGCCCGTACATGCTATAGCCGATAACCTTACCTGCGAATGATGTCCGACTAGCCATTGTCCCATGTCTATCACATGTGCAACACAGGTGATCCGTGGCAGGATGTTGAACAGCTGTGCAGTGTAGATGTCTATGGAAAAACAGATGCATGTACAGGTTTCCATGCATACTTGGTGCATTGTCACTGCCCAAGTCCAGTAAGGCTGTGTCTGTGTTGATATGTGACATATCCACAGCATCTAGGTCAACAGCATTACCGTGGATACATCAGGCATGGGTAGATAGGTAAGAACACCAGTGCATGCAAACAGACATATCCACATGGAGACTGACGTCACATGCAGTAGGAACACTAATGAGGTGACACACATATATGGGGATGATATCCAATGCATACTGGGTGTTACATGTGTGGGACACATACATGCCAGTCGTGTTAGTGTCATGTTGATTTGCAAAGATAACTGTGCGAATGTACTAGAATGTATGTGCAGCAGTATCACTGTACATGTCTGTAAATGTGACCTGTCACCTTCATCATGTCTTACAGATAATGCCGCGTACACGCCTACCAGCATATAGCCGACAGGAGGATGATGTTGTAATACCGTACCTCCATGAGAACTATGAGGTGTTATTTAGCCACGTGCCACAGCATGCACAGCAGCGGGATGACCTGTGGCAGGATCTTCACAGGAGGGTCAATGAAGTGGGTGGCCACAACCGCACCTACCAGCAGGTGCGCAGACACTGCATGGACCTCATACGTCATGCAAAACAGCGTGCCACTGCAATCGCCAGAGAACAAGGTGGTATGGGTGGTGGGCCACCAACCCAGCCTCCACTCACACACACAGAGGAGCTACTGGCCAGTCTGGGAACACCCTCGGAACAGCCCCCACAAACAGTAGCTGCCATCGTGGAGGTGGGTGTCTCCCAACCAATGAGCCTGGAGTTGCCTGGTAAGTCAGTACTGAACATATGGCCAGTATATCCCACGTACATGCATGTGTCAGTGTACATCATGTAATGTAACAACATATGCAAGGTATGTGGACACACATGCTTCATGCTACCCTGTGTATGCACCATACCTCTGAACTGTACGGGTATTTGCAGGATGTCCAGATGTCTGCCTCATATTGTCGGTGTGTTCCCCTTAATATCTATCCCTTTCTGTCAAATAGCTGAGGAATGGAGTCATTAAATGATGACATACAGTAGTGTTTATGACTGCACATTCCATTGCAAACACATGTGCATGCAAACCTATTGGTCTATCAAATATCCAGGTTAGTAAGAGCAATATGTCACAGTTGTCCCTATATTTCCCCATCATAGTAGGCTTTGTCCACATTTATTGTTCTAAGAGGTTGAGAGGTATGGTATGCACACATGTGCTGACTATATGCTATTGTACAGGCGAATGTGTTAACCTGCACTGTGCACCCTGTGGCTGTCATACAGTCATGGATAATGTTCATACTGCTGTGTCACCCTATACAGGTACCTCTGGCATGCCGCACAGACAAGAGTCCATTGCAGGTGAGTCTATCATCAGTATCAGGCATGTCAAAGCATAGATCTATTCGCCATGTGGCCAGTTAATACATGGATATACAGGTTGCATCACCCATCATCCACACAGGCCACCCATGTGCAATATATACAACTGAAATGATACACAGACATGAAACTACAGTATTTGTCATTGCTACATGTGTGTCCAGCTGTGCATACAATGGTGGAGGTGTTCTACAATGGAGGCATATGTACTATACAGTGGAACAACATGTGTGGTACACAAACCAGTACCACACAGTGAGCAGTGATATGGGCAGACCACAGGCATCACCATTGTGTTATATGCCCCTGCAATGGTTTCACACATTGTGATGTTCCATCCGACATGTCTGAGACACGTAGCGTTTTGGTTGCAATATTGTCACAATTTCCCATAACCCATACCCCACATACCACACATACACCTGTTGTCTGCATAGCCCTGTGGATGGTGACATAACCAACATCTATGGGTGTATGTCATATGGGACAACACAGACATGTGTGATAGATGGCCATCACATACATGACCAACACATGTGCACACATGGCCATGGGGGATGGCCGGAGAGAGACACGTAGCCACACAGAAGATGGGATGTGGATACACCCTGTCCCACTTTGTCCACACATGGTCCAAGTACAGCTGTACTAGACCGATTGTACAGGTGATGTGGTATGCTGCACATCACAAATGCCTGTGCACAGCTAGTGGACGTGTCAGTGACATGTACTTCATAAGATGTGTTCAACATGATGTCTGTGTCAAAGCATGATGGTAGTCACCTTCACAGATTCCACTGACAGTGACACCAGGCCACAGAAACTGTACTTTTCCCCCCTGCCATAGGACATCACTGTTAGCTGTGCACCATGTGTGCGTGGTACATCAATGTCATGTGTGAAATGGTGACATGACAGGTCCGCTATGTGTGGACATGGTTGCCAGGCAGCTAACACTCTGTAGTCATCATGCAGGGGTGTCATCTGTATGTCCTCCAGTGACCTGTCACATGACACAGCATGGTTGGGTGTGTATACACCTCAGCATCGTAGGTCACAATCCACAGGTATGTCATGGGTATGCATGCAGTTCTGGATATGCAATGTGTACATAACATGCACTGTTTAGCAATATAGATGCCTCATGATGCCATGCAATGGCACAGTGTCTGTACATCACACTGTACAGCAATGTAGATGGCCCAGTCCCCTACCATGCCCATGCACATTTGCTCAACATGCATTCTATCTGTAGGGCATATGGACAACACCACAATGTGATACCCAGTACAATGCTGTACATGTGTCACGACACCATTGTGTCAGGCATGCATGCATGTTAATGAACATGTCAGCAGATTACATGTCAAGGTCACATCAGCCATGTGTACTGTTATCCTGTTCTGGTCCACATGGTGTATCACGGGGATGCATGCATACTACCATGATCGTGTGAATTGCATGGATAATGATATGACACCTGCCTGCTGTAGTGTGCATTCCAGGGGGTATGCTTACAACCACTATTGATGTTTGAGCTGCATGCTGTCAGCTGTATCACAAGCATGCTGCATGCCATTGAATCTCACATGCATGGTGTGTCAGTGTGTGTGTTGGTGTGTCCGTGTGTGCGTCAGTGAGTGTGTCAGTGTGTGTGTGTCATTGTGTGTGTGTGAGTGTGTGTGTCAGTGTGTCAGTTTGTGTGTCTGTGTGTGTGAGTGTGTGTGTGTGTCAGTGTGTCAGTATGTGTGTGTCAGTGTGTGTGTGCCTATTGTAATGTAGAGTATTTCTTTGCTTTCACAGGTGATGTAGGTGCGTTACCCTCCTGCAGTCCATCTGATAGTGTCCCCACAGATGCTAGCAGTGATGAACATATGCACGAATTACAGGCAGGGATGTCAGGGGTGGAATCTGTGCCAACGGTTGCCATCCCAGCTATGTCCCCCTCTTCCCCGCACACAGTTCAGCTGCCAACACATACCGCATCTACAGTGGCCATAGAGGAAGGACAGTCAGCATTTGTTAGCATTGAACAGGAACATGTTGTGGCTACAGAAGGTGTGTCTCCACACCATGGTGGCAATATGCTGACTGCAGATGTGCCACACAGGCATGTGGCTGGTACTGCTCGTAGGATGACCTCTGGCAGACATGCATCTGCAGGACATAGAGCAGTAGCTGGGATCAGACTGTAATGGTGGCACAGGCATGTGCCAAACGGCAGAACAGAGAAGGGCAGAGGCTGCAGAGGGCTGCTATCAGTACCCTAAACAACAACATCCAGGCATCAGCAGGTGCTCAACAGCAGCTTGCTGATGTTCTGGACAGGCAATTGGGTGACATGGTCAGAATCCTCGACCATGGCATGGCAATCCGTGAGTGTGAGCTGTCTGTGCTGGAACATCTGGTAGGGGTGAGGCATAGGACACATGGACGTAGGCCAGCTACACCACCTAGTGCAGGTCAACGTGAGCGTGCCACCTCACATGGCCGCTCCCATAGTGCCGGTAGCAGTAGCAGTGCAGCTGGTGCTGCAATGTCCACACCAGGTCACAGCAGGCCACGTGGACGTGGCCCTGGATGTTCCCGGCAGGGACACGGTTCCAGTGGCCATGTGTCATCGGACAGTAGCCATTCTGTACCTCTGCCTGGTAGTGCTCGTGCAACCCCTGGCAGGCACAGGACACGTGGCCATGTCCGGTCACAGTGAGCTGTACAACCTGGTCTGTACAATCTGGAGCTGTCCATAATACCCTTGTGTAGGCCTCACAAATGACAGAACTGTGTGCACACATACACGCACACAGCAAACACAACTGTAGGGCTCCACAACACCCACATGCATACGGAACAGACATGTCCATTCAAATCACTGGCCCTTACCCGCACACATGATGTCATCCATTGGAGCAGCCTATGCCCCTGGCAAACAGTATCACCCTATGCATATGATGAAGCCTGTGCCACATCTCTGTCATGTACACCATCGGTGCAGGGATATGCTCATATGGTCTGATGCACAGGGTGCACAGAATAGTGAGAGGTGTATCCAACATTACTTGTGTATGGATATTGAGGGATGTGTATGTTGCATTGGATCTGTGTGAATTCTGAGAGATGTGTATGTGACATCAGTGGTGTACTGTCAACATGCACCAGTCATACCATGTAGTCCAGGTGCAGCATGCATTGTGATATGTTCACAGTATGTGTCTCAGTTACAACAGTAACAGCATGTTGGTAATGCCCTGGTTCCCTCCTATGGTGTACTGGCATGTGCCTACAGGTAGCAGTGTTTGCAGTCCCCCATGTGTAACTGTGGAGTACTCACAGGCACGTATGGCAATATCAGCATGCTAAACATACCCTCAACCTGACTGTTTGACAGTCGAACATGACACAGATGTCTGAACATGACACAGATGTCTGCACATATACTGCACCTGAAGCATATGGACAGTTGAACAGGCTACAGCAGACAGAGATGTGACATACATACCAGGAAACATTACAGGTATGTTGACATGGTGCAGGGGTTGTACACAGCGGTCAGGCCAATGATGACGTTAGAGGCCACCTGATAGCATGAGGCCACACTGTGTAGCAGTAATACCCTGTCACAGTACAGGAACATGGCCACATTCACGGGGTCTACAGCACTATAACACACCCCATAGTGTTCATGTGTGGACCCTTGCTTATGTGGTCATCACACTCGCAGTTCTTTGCACCCACATGACATGGCACAGAGAAGGGACATGCACAGATAGCCAGTACGGCTGGGACCGATGGCATCAACAGGGTAGCAGACTGCATCACCATGAGGGGTTAGTGATCCTGTTTCCACAGTATGGTAGCATACACTCTCACACTAAGTACCAGACAGCCATACATGCATACATACATACACACACACACTGTGGTGACCATATATGTGTGTACGGATAGCCGATGTGTGTGATACACCACACCTGCTGACCTCATGCTTTCCGCACTGCGGTATGTATAGATCTCTACAACGGTGTACAGGGATGTGCTACATCTGGGATGTAGTCCCCACCATATGTGGCATGTGTGGTCACACAAGCGGACACACATGGCAGTGCTGGGAATGATACACCTGCCATATGATGATCTGTTTGATAGACATGCAGCAGTACTGTCTGCAGTATGTGTACCAATGCTATGTCTGGCAATTGTGTGGCTATGTGCACACGGGAGGATGTCAGTGATACAGGTGTCATGTGACATACAGTTGGTTACACCTGACTGCTGTGTATGCGTTAAGTCATCACCATCAAGTAACAGTGACATAGCATACTGTTTGCACATGCCATGGTAGGGTGGCATGTGACACACCTGTGAGCCATCCCCGGCACACATACATCTACACAGGTGGATCACCACTTTATGTACACAGATCCCTCCATACGTGATGTACAACCAACTGTACTGTCTGTATGTCACCATATACAGGTGTCAATGATGGGGCTGCATTGCGACTGCATGTTGTAGTTAGGCACAGCTGTGTTATGGACATCGGCCACTGCAGATGCATGGTTGCTGCATGCACAGTACAGATTGTACATGTGCATTGGTCCTACATGTGTGTCCTGTAGCCATGTTTGTATGCATTGCTATTGGTCGACATGTGTGTTGACATACACGACACATGGACTGTGGTATGATATCACGGGTGTCATGGGCGACTACTACAGGGGAATGTGTCCTCTGTCAACATTGCTACCTCCTGTACTGTGAGCATTCAACAGACATGGACCCACCTTCCATTTGTGTGCGTGTTATTGCTTAGGCCACTGTTCTGCACGGGGGACAGCAAAGGCTTAGCTATGTACATATGTGTTGTGTATGTGGTCCATGCACACATCCACTACAATCACATGTTTGACATATCCAAACATGTGTCCGTTGGTGTACAGCAACACTCATCTGTCATAGCTGTGTAAGACCCGGGGCCCCTGGTATGTCTTGAGCTGACCTGGTCATGTATAGTGGTATACTTGCAATGCATAACACCTGTTGAAACCCTGTCAGTACATGTGTACCCTGCACAGTTGCTGTAGACTTCTGTACAGTCCACTGGTCATGTGTCACACAGTGTTGTGGCAATGTATGGCTGTGTACTGCTGCAGCAATGACATGGTGATGTCTCAAGGGCTACAGTGTAGACTGTGGTGTGTACATCTGGGATTTGCACCTGTGACAGCTGTGATGGCAGCTGAGTGTGTACTGGTCATTGCATGTGTGTGTGACCACTCTGTGTGTGGGGACAGTTATATCTTACTGTGCCCTTCCATGTCTAGACTCCGTCTGCATGCAAGATGGCCCTTTGCAACTGCTAAGTGTATGAGCATGCCCAATATGCTGTTGTGTAGATGGACACACATGACAGTCCCAACTGAGCCCTTGTGAGTTGAGACTCCGTCTGCATGCAAGACGGCCCTTTGCAACTGCTAAGTGTGTGAGCATGCCCAGTACGCTGTTGTGTAGATGGACACACATGACAGTCCCAACTGAGCCCTTGCGAGTTGTGACTCCGTCTGCATGCAAGATGGCCCTTTGTAACTGCTAAGTGTGTGAGCATGCCTAGTACGCCGTTG